>NC_045164.1:21272699-21407699 GCF_900700415.2 Clupea harengus | reverse complement strand
CCTCGTCTTCCCCACCATCGCTACTATCGTGGGCAAGCTGATGTTCAGCAGCGTCAACTCCAACCTACAGAGGACCATACTGGTACGTCCCTGCCTCATTGCCACAGAGGGACACATCCTTACAATGTCCCCTGCCTCATTGCCACAGAGGGACACATCCTTACAATGTCCCCTGCCTCATTGCCACAGAGGGACACATCCTTACAATGTCCCCTGCCTCATTGCCACAGAGGGACACATGCTTACAATGTCCCCTGCCTCATTGCCACAGAGGGACACATCCTTACAATGTCCCCTGCCTCATTGCCACAGAGGGACACATCCTTACAATGTCCCCTGCCTCATTGCCACAGAGGGACACATCCTTACAATGTCCACTAAACTGCCTACTTCTCTGAATGACTAAAATACAGATAAACCAGATAGACTTCAACTTCAACGTTTTGGTACACGGCATTAGAAGCGTCCAATTTGTTGAAAGCAAAAACACCCCTAACCCCAGATACTAGACCAAGACCAGTGAGGATTTTGTGGTGACCTGGGAAACATTTTGTTCCCCGTTTTCCAGGTAAAATAGTAATGATGTTGGAAGATAACTGGATTTGAAAATGAATTTGTCTGAAGATAACTGGATTTGAAAATGAGTTTTTCTGTCTGTCGTCTGTTCGATCGCTCATTCAGTGCCAAAGTTCTGGCCCATCTCCCTGCTTATTGTGACCGTGTGGCTCTTTTCTGTCCAGCGGTTAGAGAGAAGTGTTTGCTGCACAGTACTGCATGTTCCAGCTGTCCCATGATCACCCTGAATTGGCAGAATTCATCTTATCTAATCTAGGGCAAGAAGAGGCCAACGTGCACACACACATTCACACACATTCACACACGTACACACACACGTGCACACACATACACACACACGTATGCACACACACGTATGCACACACACGTGCACACACACGCACACACACGTACACACGTACACACACACACACACACACACACACACGTACACGTACACACACGCACACGCGTACGCACACACGCACACGCACACACACGCACACACACACACACACGCAGTGTCATGTGTCCAGGGGGAGCAGTTAAACACAATTAGGGCTGACCTTTGACCCTACATATCTCTCTCTCTCGCTCTCTCTTTCAGGGGGGCATCGCATTTGTGGCCATCAAGGGAGCCTTCAAGGTGTACTTCAAGCAGCAGCAGTACCTGCGGCAGGCGCACCGCAGGATCCTCAACTTCCCCGAGCAGGAGGAGGCCTGAGCGGGGACCTAAGAGAGGAGGGGAGCCTCCTGGCATGGAGGTCACAGGACAGGACGATACAGGACTAAGAGATGGATGGATGGATGGATGGATGGATGGATGGAGTGCCCACTTGCCTGCCTGTCTGTCTGTCTGTCTGTCTGTCTGTCTGTCTGCTGGCCGGCCCTTGTGGGACCCCCTGAAAGACAGACAGACGCTCTGCTCAAGTGGCCATTGTTTTCACTCTGCTTCCCCCTCCCCAGAGGTCGTGCCCACTCACTACAGACTGTGGAACTGTGGAGGGCATCGGCCTCATGCACTCATGAGCTCAAGGAACGCCCAAGAGGCAGAAATAACATGTGGTCAACCTGACACTAAACACACACACACACACACACACACACACACACACACGTGTGACCCCTCAGAATGTGACCTTCTGTTGTGTGTCTCCCCCCTGAGGCCCATCAGAGCTGAGTTTGTTTTCTTCTTCCTTTTCAGTTTTTAATGGCCTGTGTTTTAAAGTGAGTAATGATGGTATACCACATATTAGTATATGGGACAGGTTTTTTTTTGTTGTTGTTTTTCTTTTTTACAAATAATTATACAAATAAACTGGTTTTATAATTTGTAATTATTTTGCAGTGATCCGAGATGGAAGTATTCCTTTGTGCTTTGAGGAGGCTGCTTGGGATGCCACTTTTCTGTCTGTTCATGACATGGAAAAGGGAAATCTGTGTGTATGTGTGTCCATATTTCCCTTTGCATCTACCGTTGCTCTTTTTAATCTAGAGAGCTGCAAAAAGATATGAAATAAAGAGAAGCTTTCACCGAAGCATCACCGGTGCACCCTGGGAGCTCTGTACATCATCTGTCATCAAGCTTTCTGTCTCAAACCCACTCTGTGGCACACACTCACACACACACACAGATGCTGAGCACACTCTCTCACACACACACACACACATACAGAGGCTGAACACTCACACAACACACAGAGGCTGAACACACTCTCTCTCTCACACACACACACACACACACACACACACACAGAGAGGCTGAGTTTTTTTTCCCAGTGTGTCTGAAGTATGCATTTGCTTTTGTTTTTTTACGGCTGAATACTGTGTGTTGTGTAGCCCTTGTGACGAACAGATAGTCTGCGCAGGAAAAAATGCTTTTACTTTCACCTGAGAATTTTGGAAGGATCTTTTAGGGACTTTTGTAATTCTGTTTTGACCACATTTAGGAGGACTACCAAATGCAGTTAACCCCCCCCGAGATTTGTTGTATGTAGATCAAGTCTAGGACTATGTTGACATGACAATAGCTCTCAATGTGTCTAATTAGCCTTGAAAGTGTTATTGTTGCACCTATTTTGTAACTTTGTAAGGTACGTGATTTCTTTTTAATATATTTTTTAAAAATGAATTCTCCAAACTTGAACCCTTGAGCCCATGCGCCAAGTCCAATTTCTGTTGCTAGGACACTAGCCACGTGAAAGATGGCGCTCGAGAAGGACTCGGAAGATGTGAAAGCACACAGACAGCCGGCACAGGAGCGGAAATTTTCCACACTTAGTGGCCTTCTTTTTGACCCAAAGGACTGTTGACAAGGCACAAGAATGGTAGTTGAATGAGGATGGATCGCCTATGTTCCCGAAGAGGAGCCTAGAAGTGGACAAGAATGAACAGACATAAGTTCAATGGTGATTGGAAAGAGGCCTTGTCAAATACTTCCCTTTGGTTCCTGCCTGGTTTTTCTGGTTGTTCCCAAACAATCCATATATGATGAAGTGTTGATATGTAATCACTTAAAATAAAAAGGTGTTAAGTATTTAAGGTAGCACTCAAAGAAAAACAAATGTGGGTGTGTGTGTGGGGATGGAAACGGCATACCACAAATACATCGCCATAGGATTTCGACAGATCTCACTGCATTCAAAGGTTTTGTGTTTAACACCTTGTGCAATTACAATATACCCCATTTGCCCACGAGTTGCCTAGTTCATACTGTCCTCTAATCTGTTTTGTTATTTAACAGCTAAAATAATGACCATATGACCAAAATAAATCTAGCATGTTCTCAGTAGTAACTCCTCATAATGTTCTCACTGAAACCTGTATTAATACATCATTAAAATAATGTGCTTGGTTGCTAAAAGTGAAGTTAGATGCCATTGTTTTTTTTTTTGGAATTTGTTTCTAACTCAATTATTTTCACCAGCAAAGTTGTTTATTTCAAAGTCACTTTTGCATTTGTACAATGACACTATAATGCCAAAAGCTGAATGTTGACATTGTAAAAACGTATGCATTGTACAGCTATTACCTTGGGGGCATATAGATTCATGTTGATTGATTTATGTGAATAAATGTATTTTTCCAAGGTGTGCCTTTGTGTATTTTCAGAGGTTGCATTTGTTTGAATCATTTGGCACCTGTAAATTTAAAATGGCTGCTAATTATCAGGGTCTGCAATTTTAGAGTGCTGTGGGGAGTAAGTCTATTTCAAAAATACATTTAGCTCTGGTGATTGCCCAAAGGAGTTCCCAGAGCTTCATAGTTTTAGGTGGTCAGATTCTCTAAATGAGAGTTAACCCAGTTTAAAATGTAATTCAGACATGACATTTTAAGTGAGTTAAAATGATGCTCATTATTCCCAATTTCCAGGAGTGTGTCTCCCCTGTGCTCCCTGAAAAGGTCCTTACATAAATCACCACCATACAGAGCAGAATCATGAATCATACCTTTCCTCTCTGATGCCTCAAAGTGCCCTTACATTAATGTTCCCTTACAGCAAAATATAGAAACTAATTCGGCAAATAAACACTTTAAAACAAGATCGTTGTGGTGTATATATATTTTTTTATTCAAATAAACACGTGTGAGAATAAGATGGAGCCACCTCACTTCAACACACTCAAAGCATCATGCACACACGCACACGCTGCCCATGGCAGACGCTCCCTCCACCACCCCCTTCTACAGGCACAAACACAGACGGAGAGTGGGGGGAGAACAAAAATGGTCAGGTCGAAAACACAGATGTGACAAACTCAGTCCTGTTGGCCAGTTCCCTTCCGACTGAGCCAAGACACGACGTCTGAAATCAAAGAGGCCATTATGCAGCCTGTCTAATGACACCCCAACAGCTTGAAAAACCCATCACAGCATTCCACGTGGTACACTTGCCCTGGGTCCTGTTCACCAAAAGCATTTGAGCGGAAGGATAATTAAAAAGGATCCTCAAAATAATCTTAACAATGTTCTTGGTCTCCACAGGCTTGATAATTCAGAGGTCAAACACACAAAGACCTGGGGCTGAACACTTCACAGTGAGAACTGATGGAGGTCCATGGTACGGCATGGATAAGCTCTGGCCATGAACACTTCCACAAGACAAGAATGGAGCAGATGTCTCAAGCCTGACCGTCACATAACGGGGCCAGAGCAGTAAAATGCTGAATTACTGTAGACCGCTGCACTGCTTAAAATGAAGTCATCAACAACTAAAAGAGGTCAGGCTTTTTCCCTACATGAATATGTTTATCTATAAATGTTTTAGTTAAGTGATCGAAAATCTCTATTACAGTAAGATGCAGCATTTACTATTGTTTTGTTGAGGCCTGAGAACTTTCACAAGCTTTCAGCTCGTTTTGTATGAGAGAAAAAAACAAACCCAAAAAAAGAAAAACACACTACGGACTGGTGGTGGTCTGGTCTGGCAAGACTTAACACCTGAGACATGAAGCCAGTGGAACTTCATATGGCGCTGCCACGACCGCATGCAACATCCGCACAATCACACGAGAACCCCTAAAAAAAAAAAAAAGATCCAAATGCGAGAAGGAAATAGAAGATAGAGACCAAAAGATGTGGCCTACAAACGAACCACCCAAATCTTTTTTTTTTCTAACCTTCCAACCTCTCTGAAGGTAGGACTGTGAAGAAGAGGAAGAGGCAGAAGCTGGCAGAACCAAGAGCTGCCTAGGCTGGAGTTTCAGGCCTGAGCTTCAGTTGTTATTGCTTGTTTGAAGAGGTGCATATTTACAGGGGGGTGGGTCATCGCCCGAGATCACCGCAGCACTCTTCTATTCTAAAACTCTTAAAGGGTCAGCAAAATCACATCCTTCTCTATGAACTCAACCCTGGGACTGGTCCATACTCCCAGTCCATCTTCAGCATCTTAAATGATGGAGCTGCTTGGGGGGGGGGGGCGTTTCACCACCAAGTCAAAGATCATCTCCAACCAACAATGTCTCATGATACCCATCACAAGGGACTGACCAATCACTAGCCAGCATTTCCAGGCACAATCACATCAGGAAGAGATACAGAGACCGAGGATATGTGGAGGGGAAAAACTAGGAAAAGGAAGTTTTATGACAGTTATACATCCTTCTCCCGCTATCACTTTTCCGATCCAGGCCTGCATATTTTAAAAGCTTGTAAAAAATCTTACAGAGATATGCAAAGAAAAACCAACAAAAAAAAACAAACATGGGCATTTAAAATGTTTATTTTTTTTTTTTCCATTTGTAATCTGCAAATAAAATCAGTCATTGGGGTCACCCTGAGTAGATGCTTGGACAACACCCCTTTAAAAAGCACTGATTAAACATAAAACGAAGAGAAACAAATAATAAAACAGACACACCAGACACTATTTAATATGATCTCCTTAGCGGTCTAAAAGCAGCTCTTCAAAGCACTCCAACACTTTACTTGTCTACATAAAAAAAAAAAGGGTCCTAATTCATAAATCTGTACTAAGATGAAACTTGCTCATAAGGCTGACATCTCAATGAGATGGAAACCATTCTGCCAATACCACTGGGTGCAGGCCTGGCATGGCTGAACTGATCGAGGTGGCTTCAATTTAAATCGAGTCTGGGTTTTCCGGGTGGTTCCTTTGCTTGTCTCTAGCTGACTATGAACAGAAAAAACCTTGCCCTTGCGTTGTGGGCTAATGCTACACCAGACGACATTCATCCAATCTAAATGTACCGATGGAAAAGGAAACCACGTAGGTCTCACGTGGCGTGTTACAAGGGTCCCTAGCCAGGGGTGCTGGCCATGATGATATGCATATTTCATCTTCTTTTTTTTTTTTTTTTATCTTCTACTTCCTACACAATGTTGTCAGTGCATTTTACTCACATTGTCACTGAAACGCTTTATAGAGCTGAAGTGCTTTGTGGCCACTACATTTCACACTCAACTATGGTAAGAGGGACTGCAGAGTGGCAAGTCCTGGGACTTGGATCTCCACTTTCTGAAGCCTCAACTGACCAAGCATATACTCAACACAGAGATACACACACTCACACATGCACGCAAACAGGCACGCAAACTCACAAGCTCATTCAAAGTGACTGCGCTTCTAGCTCCAGTTCCATAAGGGTGATGTGGGACTACGCGTGGGTGGGGGGGGGGGGCGGTGGGTTCCTGCGTCCCAGTCAATCCCACGCTGCTTTGGGGGAGGGGGGGGGTGGGTGTTCACAGTTTGGCAGCCATGAAGTTGATGTGCGGTTTGGCCAGAGGGAAGAGAGGCAGGCTCCTCTTGAACTCCGTCATGTCCTGCACCACCACCGGCTGAGGACACCACACCAGACAAGCACATAATCAGACATCACCGACCCCAACACTGACCCCAACACTGACCCCAACATTGACCCCCAACACTGACCCCAACACTGACCCCAACACTGACCCCATCACTGACCCCATCACTGACCCCATCACCATCACTGACCACATCTCTTTACATACTGTTTTCTATGGACTCTCATCATGATGAGTATGAAGGCGTGTTCAGTGTCTTCTAATATTAGTTTCTGAATCAGACAACAGTGTTCATTTCTACATCCTGGGTTACGCTTAGTTGATGTAGCAGCATGCAGTTACAGCAGGAAGTTAAAAGGCAGTCATATGTTCCCCATTCGTCACGTGTGCTCTTGGCTGGAGCTTACCTGAGGCAGAGAGGGAGCGGGAGGCAGGTTTACGTCATTCTGAGCGGGGAACTCGCCAACCACTGGGCCTGGGACAGACGGAGGAAAGACCAACACACTTTAGATCTGGGTGTCTTTTTGGGGGGGGGGAGGGCGGGTGTGTATGGGTAATATCAGAGATGAGGAGAGTGTGATAAAATACATGAGAAATAGAGAAAAGAAGAGACATTTGGTGTGCTTTGCTGGTCCAAACTCGAGTGTGATTATTCCCCCCTCCCCCTTCCCCCGTTGGTTTCCTTTCACATTGCGTTGTTTGGTTGTGAATCATGGTCTGTTTATCTCAACACGTCATGAACATGCAGCTTTTATTCTTCCAAGGTCACTAGGCAACAAGGCAAAGTAAGGGAGAAAAAAAATGGAAAGCCGCACCATTTCTTTCTTTTTATCTTTTTCTTAATTTGGTTATTTCCGCTCTGCCGTGAATTATGCAAGCTGCTTGGATAAGGTTTTTGCAGGGACAGGTGGCAATGCGAGATGAACCCCACACCCAGTTGCCAAGCAGCTGTATAATCACTATCTATTAAGGTTTTAGAAAACGGCATGTTAGTTAATACTTAGCACCCTGAAAGGAAGAGAGTTGGGGTTTCTAGGAAGAGCAATGTTTCTACTCACAGGAGTCCATCTCCCTGGAAAGGACGTGCACAGACACCTTGTGTCTCTTGGCTGCATCCACATCTAGCAGATCCTGCAGAGAGAGAGAGAGAGAGAGAGAGAGAGAGAAAAGAAGGGATAGAAAAGAAGGGATAGAGACACAGAAAAAAAAAGTCAATCCATTTGTGTAGTGAATGTAAATGAAGGGATGTGCTCCTCCGTGTGGAAAATAATGGACTTGGGCAGATAATCCCAGGAAGAGGAGAGAACTGGGACGGGATTTATGATGGGGACATGACCGACCACACACACACACACACACACACACACACGCACCCTCAGCAGCCGTGTTGGCCAGGGGGCTGAAGCCCACAGCACTGACTTACATAAAACAGCCCGTGACAAACTGTGTCTAAGACTGCAGATCTCCAAGAAGAAACCATGTCCACACACTCAACATCAGTCCCAATCAACTCATCTGGAAGCCCTTCTCTTTTGGGTGCCATCAGAGTGATTGGCTACTGTTGTGTATTTTAAAGCTTTTACGTTGAGCTGTATCACACACACACACACACACACACACTTCTATGCCATGTCTCACACCCAACTCATCTGGAAGCTGGGTTTGCTCCGCTCGGTGCAAGTGGTGGTGGGTAATAAATATGGTGGCACTGGCAGTGGTATATTTTTAAGGCTCTGTGCTGTATAATACTTTAATGCCCTCCTTGGCGACTGCAGCCATGCTCTTATAAATTCATTAGAGTGAGTGGGGCCATGGGATGAAAATGGGCACTGAAATGTTTATTTATTTATTTTAAAGCTCTATACTTTTCGCTGACGAGCGGATCACACGACGCGAACACTCCCTCATCGTAGTGCTGGGCGATATGGACCAAAAATCATACTGTGGTATTTTTAGGCTGAATATCAATACGCAACATAGATTTTTTGTGAAGCGGGCTAAAGGTTCAGTTGTAGGCCAAAGCCACATGCGAGCCGTCACTATCAAAACGGACTAATCAAAATAAAATGCAAAGACATGGTTTCCTTCCCTGTATGAAAATATACATGCAAAACATGTAAATGAAAACTTATTTAAATTAAATAGGCCTTTTACTGCAAAAAGTGGGCATACTCCAGGTCTACCAACCTACATCTGCCAAAACTGGTTCATGTGACTGTGTTTTTAACCAGACACATTGACATGCAACTCCTAAGCCCGCCCCCCCCCCCCCCCCCCCCCGCCCCCATGTACTGGATATGAAACAGATCACCATGGAGACCAGGCAAGCCAAATCCTCTCTAGTCATAATGTGAAATCAATGTTATTTCAAGGATGAATGTGGGCGAGACTCACCCTGTAAAACTGCATTATGTTCTCCTTGGTCAACGTCTTCAGGTAGGCCACCTCAATGTTATCTGGAAGAGGACAGACAGAGTTACTCAGTTAGTCATCAGAGCGATACGACAACACAAAATTTAATTTCTACAAGAACGCATTCTGTTCTTGGGGTCATCAGAGTGATTTACTGTCCTACCACCGTTGTGTATTTTATAACCATTACATTGGGCTGTATAACACACACTTTTATGCCACGTCCTCATACTCAACATCACTCATAATGAACTGAGTGATTGGTAGGATGGTAAATAAAAAGGTGGCTACTGTTGTGTATTTTAAAGCTATTACATATATTATAAAGATATTATCCACATACTCAACATCAGCCAGTTTTAAATTGTAATTCTAAGTTGTAAACAAGGAAAACACACAAAACATCTAATACTACTAAATACTAGGGCTGTGAAATGATTAAAATTTTTAAATCAGATTAATCACAGGTTTCTGTGGATTAATCATGATTAATCACATATTTTCTCGGTATATTTTTGTGAGAACAAAAAGAGTTGACAAAAGACAGATATATACATTTAACATGTTTTCTTTTTTTATTCATAAAAAAAAAAACAATGGTGCTGCAACTGAGCAGTTCTTTAGCAGTTATCTTTGCTATTCCATATGGAACATTAATATAATCTTCATCCTAAACAGAATTTGGGCTTCTTAGCCATTGTATGGTTGAATAAAACATTTTTCTTTTCTTTTTAAATCAAACAGAAATGATTTGGGCTTCTTAGCCATTGTTTTTATAGGATGTTTGAAACATTTTTCTCTTTTTTGTCACACAACCATTAACCACACCATGACACAATCTAATGCCTCTAAATGCCCTTTTACAGTAGTCTAGCCGCGGCTATCATATTACGTGCACTGTCTATCCCTATAGTGGTCGGTTTGTCTTCAATTGCCCAGTTGCTTGCAACAGTTTTGGAACTGTTGTGCACATGCCTCTGCAAAGTGGAGCTCTTCTGTTTTCATGCACGTTAGTGTAAACGACTTTAACTTCCATTCGTCGGTGATTAGATGTGCAGTTACACCCAGGTAGTTATCGTTACTCACAGAAGTCCAGTGATCCCCTGTCAGCGCCTGATGTTTCGTAGCAGCCAAGTCATTTTCCTTTTTTTTCTTTTCAGCTTCATACAGCTCGTGGATTTTTGTCATTATTGTGCGACTTTGCGGTGCTTTGATACTCGAATCCCTCGTTGCCACTCGCACAACTTCGGTGAACCCCTCGTCCTCAACTATATTAATCGGTCTACAGCTTTTAGCAATCCATTTGGCAACTGTGCTAGTCAACTTGTCACAGGCACACTTAATGAGGGGCCTACGTTGTTCAGTGAGGGTGGTTTAGCGCATTCCACTTTAACTCCCCTCGCCGACCAACGCATGCATCGCGTTGAGGTGGTACTTAAGGCTGGTATTGCTACGGTGAAACGATAACGTCTTCCCGCAGAGTGTGCATATCACTGGTTTTATTGAATGTTACATCTTTGTTTTTTTTAAACACGAACTTCCCATTACAGCGGCGACTAATGCAGATTGGGCGGAATTGTGGGTATATTGGAAGCTCATTTTGCGCATGCGTTAAAAAAATTAACTTATTAATCCTGTAATTTAATCATAACGCGTTAACGCGTTATTTTTCACAGCTCTACTAAATACTAATAAAACATGCAACTTCATCTCTGAAAAACAATACAAATGCTAGACAGATTACCTAAACAATGGTCTCCTGGGTCAAAACACAAAGTAATAATTACGGAGAATTGGACTGACAGCCCACTGATGCCACTGCCCCACAAACTCCCTCCCTCCCTCCAGCCCTCACCTCTGTCGAAGTTGTACTGCTGGGAGATGATCTCGCCCCAGTACTTGGCACACTCGGCCGCCAGCTTCTTGGGCTTGTCCAGGCGGCGGATGGCCAGGGCCTGGATGTGCTTGTTGAAGGCCTCCTCGTTCATCTCCGTCAGCAGCGTCTCCATGGCGCGCAGGAACGCCTCCACGCGGCTCTCCAGGTAGTGGGGCGCCTTCTCCGATTGGATGATGAAGCGCAGGCCCTGCACGCCATTGGCCCGTCGAGGCCCACTGAACACTATGTAGCCTATTGCAGGGGATGAAGAGGACGTCCGTCATTAAAGCTCCGCTTTGCGGTTTCCAGTCAGGCACTCTTAAGGCATCAGCGCTGTTAAAGCTATCTACACCTACGTCTACACCATCCAAAACTGAATCTGCTCCACTGTTTGATCTGTAGTTTAAAACTGAATCTGCTCCACTGTTTGATCTGTAGTTTAAAACTGAATCTGCTCCACTGTTTGATCTGTAGTTCAAACTGAATCTGCTCATTGTTAATGGACTCATTTCCTCTTATCAAGTGGGTCAAAGACTGCGTAAAAAGATTAAATAAAAAAACGAAAACAAAATTGGTTGGAGATCAAATGTTTGTTCGTGTGTGTGTGTGTGTGTGTGTGTGTGTGTGTGTGTGTGTGTGTGTGTGTGTGTGTGTGTGTGTGTGTTTCTTACCCAGCTGCTCTTTAGTGCGCAGTGTGTTGAAGCAGGGCTCGTGGATGATCTGGCAGAAGAGCTCCAGCAGCATGTTGTCATGGGTGGTCTGCATTTCTGTCTGGTAGTAGATCTCTATGCCACAGTTATTGTGCACCTCATTCCTCTGCTGGTACACAAACCACCCCCCTAGCAAACACACACATGAACACCAGTTTACTATCCAAACAGAGCACACACACACCTGGATATTTCAATCCAAGAGACACCTACGGCTAAAGCATTAAACTGAGCCTTTGAATTTTTGACACCAAGTCCACAATGATGTTATATTTCAAGTGAGCTTTAGCAGCATGCATTTCAATTTAATTCGCTTCCTCTGCAGACTCTTGGGCTTACAAAACCTCTCTGACAGTTTAACAATCCACAGGAAATTAGAGGGGGGGGCAGGGAGAGAGCGACTGGCTTTAGGGGAGATGCAGTGGTAATGCTCTTTACCAGCAGTTCATATGGAGGACAGCACAAACTCTCCCAGAGTTTGCAAAGGAGGCACATGACTTTGTGGGATTTCAAATAACTTGGGCAACTGTGCCATATCATCAGAAAAGACATCACAACAATCTCTCTTGGTACAGGTGTGTGTGTGTGGGTGGGGGGGGACAAGCAGGGGACAGAACCTAAGAGGAGGACTGAAACTGTCAACATACAGGAGTGTGTGTGTGAGAATGTATGTGTGTGTGTGTGTGTGTGTGTGAGTGTATGAAAGTGGAACAGAGATGGACAGTGTGCTCCACTTACCATCCGGCACCTGTACCTCCCTGTAGCGAATCAGCTGGCTCGGCAGGAGGGGCTTTGTGTGAGCGTGCTCAATGAGTGTGTCCTCTAGCATCTGCATCATCCCCAAGGCCGACTAAACGAGCAGGAGAGAGGGAGAAACAGAACAATGAGCTGCCACCAACAGATCGCTCTGAGCTTGGAAGATTTGCCAACAAGAACAACCACTACACTTCATGTGAACATATACACTCTTCAGATGTCATTCAGTAGGCAGCGTACGGTCATCCACCACTTTCATCTCATTTCACTTCCGGATCCTGTATGGTGAGCATGAAGGCTGAGGGGAACAGGTCTCTCTGGCATGAAATGCTACCGTAATTAGGGGGCCGCAGGGCATTGGAAATCCTCAGATGCTTTTATATGGTTTGATATATGGCCTACCAGCTGCAACCGGAGGCTGAAAAATGGTTGCGGTGCCATTCGAAGTAAAGCTACGAGGTACTTTATTACACGAGGCGCTGCGGAGGGCCGGTGAAACTAAAGCCGTTAAGCTCCCCGTGCTGCATCAGGCTGCATGGCCACGACCACTGGGCCTGAGTCGGCTCTGGCCTCAGAGAGCTTCAATCAGTGCAGGTCTAGCCTCAAGCTCTCTGGTGACAGTTTCCTAATCAACTTCTAGGCCACACACACACACACACACACACACACACACCTAATCTGCAGGGAATCTGTTGTATCTGTTGATAGATTTAACAATACAAGCCGACATAGTTCGTCTCCTGATTTCTCACTCACACACACACACACACACACTCACTTTTCTTTCATCAATGTGCTGACGTGATGAGCACACATTAACGAACCTGCTTGGTGATGTTGCCATGGATAAGAGTCTCGATGTGTAACCTTGACAACAGCTGCGGAATGAAGGCCTTGAGTCGGTGCAGCGTGACATCTGCAAAAGAGAATTCAGACAGACCCACTCAATCAATCAAGTGTGGAGCGCGCACTCATCATCATCAGCATCGCCGCCAGTGCAATCAGCTTGGGTCTGAGTTGACCCCTTCAAAAGGGAGGCAACCAAGTCTGCTCGGACAGCGCCACTGTTTTCTCACAGACACACTTGCAGACAGACAAGACAAACAAACACACACACACACACACACACGCGCTCTCTTCCTGACTGCGTAGGATGGCCACTCAATATTCACACTGTGTCTGACCCAGATTCAGACAGTGCAGAGTGACTGAGAGGCAGCCAGAGATGAGCAGTAAAGGTGAGGAAGGAGGGAGAGGGACAGAGGACAGTGATGAGACAGATGTATGGACAAACAAACAAACAGAGGACAGTGCTGAGAGACAGATGTATGGACACACACACACACACACACACACACACAGAGGACAGTGCTGAGGGACAGATGTATGGACACACAAACAGAGGACAGTGCTGAGAGAGAGATGTATGGACACACAAACAGAGGACCGTGCTGAGGGACAGATGTATGGACACACACACACACACACACACACACACACACACACACACACACACACACACACACACACAGAGGACAGTGCTGAGGGACAGATGTATGGACGCTCAAACAGAGGACAGATGTATGGACACACAAACAGAGGACAGTGCTGAGAGACAGGCCATTTGTGGACAAGAACAACACAAATAAATGGAAGAGACAGAGAGAGAATCAATCCGTGGGTTGAGTCCCAGCCTAGTGATGTACTGGATACTGGATGTGCCTATAGAGGCTTTAACAAGCATGAGAACACAACCTGTCTGACATCTGCTCCAGCACTTAATCCAGCATCACTGGGCCTTATAAAAACCAACAGAGCCCAGACAGTTACTCATGTATGGAACAATACTGTGTGTGTGTGTGTGTGTGTGTGTGTGTGTGTGTGTGTGTGTGTGTGCAACCATGCTACTCCGTGGTTTCACTCTTGGAGGGCGGACATCCCTTCATCCCTTTCAGCCACCAGAGAGGAATTTCAGGCTTTGACTTAAGGTCACAAGAATGGAGCACACCCTGATGTGCACTGTGTGCTAGTGCCCGCCTGTGAAGGGATGTGTGTTTAGATGTGGAGATTAGATTAGCTAGATTAGACGTCGAGATTAACACGCTTAGCTACGCCGGGCTGGGCTGCACAGAGCGAATTTGAATTTAAAATGGCGCCAAACTGTGACGGGCTCGTTATGGACGATCTCCTCTGCAGAGGCAAACCGCGCCGATCCACCTTCTAACGTGCCGAATGACGTCGAAGATACAATCTATTGTGATCATTCAGCGCTCACCACGGTGTTTCTGCACTTTCGTATTTCAAAACATGTATGAGGTAGATCATGTTGGGAAGTTTAAATCTGGAAAGTTTGAAAAGTAATTATAACGATAGGAAATGGCAAACTGCCCTATCTACATTTATTTTGTTAATTTGAAATCTACCCCAAAACACTCACTGTGGTAGAAATGGTTTCTCTCATCGTGACAAGTGGTATAACTTAATGTTGCGTAACCATGGAAATACATTTCATCAGTGGAACTACCGAGATGACAAGCCTGCATGAAGACATTTTTACTCATTTAAATAAATAAAAATGTAATTCAATGTTTAATCCATTAGTAGAAGTGGACTATAGCATTCATAATTAGTGAACTGTAAGTACGGTTTTCATTAGCTTAGAATAAGCGCTTCGTATCTACATAGGGAGGGGGTCCTCATCCACAGAGTTCGCCATGTTTCTACAGTAGCCCATAACGGAAAAACAAAAAAAACACTGTGTGTGTGTGTGTGTGTGTGTGTGTGTGTGTGTGTGTCTCTCTCTCTCTCTCACCCTCCAGAGCCTCTTTGAGCTCATCTTTGGTCCAGGCCACCTCGGTCATCAGAAGCCTGAGGTAGTACATTGCATGCTGGTGAGGCTGCTCTGCGCGGAAGTTGTTTAGCGACCTCATGTACTGCAGGCACAAAATCACACCCAATACAGTATTAGCATCAGAACTTACTAACTAAGTCACTGCTGGCATCTTTAGTTAGGAACCGCACAAACACAACAGAACCAGCACACAAAGTGTATCCTCACACTCTGTACTCTCATATGTAATATGCCTAAAGTAGTTATCCAAATTATCCAATGGTTTCAGCTGGTTGCTAAGCTACTAGGAAATTAGGTTTCCCTGGTGGCAAGTCCTTACCGCTTCCTTAATGATGTCGAAGCGCTTCTCGTCGATTTCAAAGGTGGTCATTTTCTCCACGATCTTCTTGAGCAGGATGTGCTGCTTGTCGTTGTAGCCCTTCACAGAGAGCTGGGTGATACGACAGGGAGAAACAGGGGTGAGAGACAGGTGACATTAGTATACAAGGGAAGGGTGTATGGGTGTGTGTGTGTATGTGTGTGAGAGACATAGGAAGGTGTTGATGTGGTGAATAAGGGGGTTAGGGGCAGTTTCCAGTGGAATTGAGAGGAGTGGATAAATGATGGTGTGCACGCCAAACATAATCACACATAGTTTCACACACACACACACACACACACACAGTCCGCTCAGTTGCTTTCTCTACATTTTAGCACATTGAAAGTGAAACGCTGACCTCGTCAAAAAAGGATTCCCAAGTGGCAACCAGGCCTGCATCCAGAGGGGCAGAGGGAGACGTGAGGTGCTGACCCCCGGCTGGACTGTCCAGAGCTGGGCTCAGAGCCTCTGCTTTGCCCCCCCCCCCTAAACCTGATCGCTGACAGGAGGCTAAGGAGCTCAGACTGTGAGCGAGAGCCTTGAAGGCCCATCTGTACTGGTCCATTGTGAAGCGCTGACGACCCTACTCCCCTCCCACACACACACGAGTCCATCATCCCTCTATAGAGTTTCTCTCAGGGCACTGTCCGGGTTATCTCAGCCCTCTTCACAGCCTGACAGCCTCATCCACTGCTAAACTCTGTGTGTGTGTGTGTGTGTGTTTGTGTGTGTGTGTGTGTGGGTGTGTTGTTTGAGGAGATAACAGTAGAGGTTATCTGAAGGCTTGTTCCCTTCCACCATGTCAAACAGCCTGTCTCCGTGAATCAGCAAAGCCCAGGGCTGCACTGTTCTACACTCAACTCCATCCATCCCTCCCTCCCTCTCTCTCTCGGCCTGGCTCTCTCTCCCTATCCCTCCCTGCAGTTATCTATTCCATCAACTCACACACCTATGCAGCACCCTCTTCCTGTGAAGGCCAGTACTGCAACCTAACTTTATATAAAATAAATAAATAAAATCCACTCAGTCACACCCTCCACAAAATACATCAGAAACACTGACATGCAGTGATGCAAAAATGCAAAACAAATTTCTGTAAACAGATTTTTAAACTGGGTAAACCAGATAAAATGCTGAATGTTAGATTCACACACACAAAAAAAGAGGAGCAGTGATTTGTGGAAAAGAGGAGAGACAGGATTACTTCACACACAAATCCACCCCCCATCCTAAATCCGAGCTGGAGAGTTAAAAAGAAGCACACCCAAGAGTCTGAGAGTGACGCCAACCAAAGGGAGCCAGTCACACTGGAAGCCATTTTGCACACGCGCACCCCATCTCCCTCTCTCACCCCGCGGAGCTATTCTCAGCCTTGTGCGGCTCGGCTCTGGGGGATATCAGAACCCCTTTCACACAAAGACCGCCTCAGAAGGGACAAGCGCAGACCTCCGAAAGCCCCCCGGTTACGGCTGCAGCTCGGGCTGATGAGCTCGGTGCGGTGCGGTGCGGTGCAGCGGTGGCATTTCTGCTGAGTCACTGTGACAATAGTTGGATTGAAAGGCAGAAATAAGACAGACTGGGGATGGACGGGGCACGGCGAGGAGAGGAGGCTCATGATGCTCTCTGGCTGACATTGACTGGAAGCGGCAGACAAAATAATGTCGCACCAAATTAAGCACTACTCTCCAGGCAGAGACGGGAGGGAAACACACACACACACACACACACACACACACACACACACACCTTCCTCAGTCCTCTTTGTCCCCTGCTGGGAGTGTGTCTGTGCCTGCCTACTCTCTCTCTCTGAGGTCCTGTCAGGTTTGTTTTGTAGCCATCAAAGCAGGCACATGCAGCAGTCTGTGACAGCTACTGAACCTGCAGTTTTCCATCCACATTCATAAAATGGATTTAATGAAAAGTGACTATACAGAGCTTACAACGCAGACCTGTAGCCTACACAGTAGAACTGTTACAAGATACACGCCATGCAATTACGCAGGCACACACACACACAGCTGGGACAATGTCAACTTCCTGCATTGTGCTTCTTTTTTGTAGTAGATTAAGAGAGGACAGCATAAAAACACATCAAAAGAGAGGTAGACAGACAGACACGGAGAGAAAGGGGGAGAGAGACAGAGAGAGAGAAAGAAAGAAAAAGAAAGAAAGTGGAAGGCTAAGCCAGAGAAAACATGCTCCAACAAGCCAGAACAAGAAACCGAATCACAAGCCAATCCTGTGCACTCCCAAGCTTCAAACTCCACCCCCCCTGGACCCTGGTCCCACTCCCTGGCACAAGAGCGGGGCGTGGCAGTCTGGGCACTCTGTACTTACGAGGATGGCATTCATGCCCGAGGCAATGCCATAGACTAGCCCGGCCAGGCGGGCTGCATACGTATACTCTTTTAAATCGTCCTTCAACAGCCTGAGAAACAGGTAGGTCATGTTGCAGTGCAGGGGGTCTGTGTAAAGGTAGCGACTAACGGAGAAGAAACATGAACAAACAATAAACAAAAAACAAACTAATAAAAAAAACACAACCAAATAAACAAAAAAGGACAATATTTGCTGGCGTATAACAGGGGAATGAAAAACAAAGCAGAGAAAGAAAAGAAAGAAAAAACAAGATTTGATGAGGATAGGTGAAAAGCGAGCGATCAGAAGAGTATGGATATGCAGCCCGTCGACCAGCTTTCCTGCCCCGTAATAAGGGGGTCAGAGTTGATTGATAGATGCGGCTTCCGCTAAGGCCTCTATGGGTCACAACTCCTTCAACTGACCCATTTTCTAACACCATCTGTGGAGCTGCTCCACTAAGAAGTATATATACGCACATCCACCGCCTCCACTCATTGCCAAGAGACCGTCCTCCAAGAGGGTTGGCCCTGAACACGGACAGCTCCCAGTCACCTCCCAGGGATGACAAGCCTCCCCATCCAGTGACGAGAGAGGGGGAGAGGAGTGGCTTGAGAAAGTCCACGCAAAGGGAGAAGTGGGGTGGGGGTAGGTGGGGTGGGTGCTGCTGGAGCACACAGGATGGTGATTGGCTACAGGAGTAAGAGTGACGGGCGGCCATTGGATACTTACATACATCCCATAGATGGTGTTTTGCAGGTCATAGCCCAAGCCAGCGAGTTCGGCTGCATATGCATACTCGTTGAGGGAGTCCTTCAGGAGCTCCAGGTACAAATAGGCCATGTTACAATGCAATGGGTCCACGTATGCAAACGGGCTGTGGGAAAGAACAGTAGCTGTGAACCCAAACACACAAACACACACACACACACAAACAAACACAAACCCACACACAGAGGACATCAAAGGGTAACAGGGTATTGCAAACGTGTTTGCAACACAATGTGAGAGACAAGAGGAGGAGAAAGTCGATTAGTGCAGAGAGACAAAAAATAAAAGTTTGTTGTAAAGGACATAGGTGCACACAACGAGACATTCAACAGATTCTAACACATTCCTATTTCGATGATTTGTTGTTTGTCTTGGCTCAGTTACTCTCATTCATCTATTGTAAGTGTAAAACGGTAACAAACTCGACACACAAAGGACGATGTGAGATCCAGCGGAGAGAGACACTGCAGACAGCAGATTAGGCGACAGATTGAGCACGCTCGGCCAAGCAGAAGAACAGCCGCCCAACAAAAGCAGAAAAAAAAAAAACCCTCATCACATTAAGCCATTTAGTAAACAAGGTGCCTTCCATGCAGACAAAAGGGAGACATTTTCAGCCAAGGAAAACAATTGTGGCGCAGTTAAGAGCGTTGGCACTCAGAAGAGGAACGTGAGAGTTTCAGCTCATCGAGTGCCACAATCCCAGGATCTCAGCTTTGAATGCAGTATTGAAAGACATTTACTATTCCTCTACAAACTTAAGCTAAACATGTCGTTTAGACCTGTAGTGGCTAAAATCCCAACACTGGATGACCGTTGACTGGGATGGGTCGAAGTTCCCTGGGGTGAAACCAAATGAGAGAACATGTCAAACTGCTTAGTGACCTACCTGAAGAACTCAAAGTTCAGACAGGCCTTGGGCAGGAAGAACTTATCGTCCTGCTTGAACCACACCTTACTCATAGCCGTGTCCTGTTGAAAGGAGGTAGAAGAGAAGAAAATCATGATGTTTCGCAGCACAAGTGAAGGTGTGCTTCCTCTCCAGCTGTTCGAACAACAACACATAGCCAGCTGATCATTGAACAAAGCCCATTCCCTTTCTTCTGCCGTCTCATTCCATTCTTTTAACAGCACTGCGAAGTTCCAGGCTAAGGGGAGCCATTTTGTCGGCAACGTTTTCCAACGGCAAACAAATAGCTTGAGACACTGCAGGAGTCACTTTAGCCACACAATTAAAGCATGTGTATGTGTGTGTGTGTGTGTGTGTGTGTGTGTGTGTGTGTGTGTGTGTGTGTGTGTGTCTCAGAGCGAGAGAGAACCGTGTCTCGGTGTCTCAAAGACTTAGACATGGATTTGACAAAGCAGTCGTCAAACACTGTAAAGAACCTTGAAGTGAGAGCGCGGAGGAAGGCTAGTGGAGGCGGTGGCAGAGGCGGCGGCGGCGTACCTTTATTAAGGTGGGCATGGAGGGCGCATCCTTCTCCAGGGGGTAGATCTCAAAG
This sequence comes from Clupea harengus, assembly GCF_900700415.2. Taxonomy (NCBI): domain Eukaryota; kingdom Metazoa; phylum Chordata; class Actinopteri; order Clupeiformes; family Clupeidae; genus Clupea; species Clupea harengus. The sequence continues at coordinate 21,387,283 of NC_045164.1, read as the reverse complement.
TTGTTGGGGATGAACTCGTTCTTCATGGGGAGCTTGAACTTGCCGTTGAAGTCGGCGTTCTGCCATTTCTGTAAAGACACGGGAGAGGGAGGATCAGAGATTGGGGGGTGGGGGGGTTGGGGTGTGCAAGGCTACCCAGCTCTCTTCTCTTTTATGACTCACACACACAACCCCCGTCAAATAAGCTGAGGCGGGGAGTCCGTGAGCGTGTGCCCCCTCCCCCTCTCTTACAGCTTCCTTCCCACACCTCAAAGTCACCTTGGCTTTGGACCCGATGAGGGAGCGATCACACTGCATTTCCCCTCAGAAAATTGAAATGGAGAGGAAATGGCTCACTCTTGAAGAATGGCTGCCACTGAGCCTACATAAAGGCTTACCCATTTTAAAAATGCCCTGGAACGTGGAGGGCAGCAGCAGTGTGCCCATGTCGAGCAGAAGCATAGGTACATCTCCCCTCACCCGTCAAGCCGTTCCAGACAGCAAACATTAAGCTCAAGTGATGGGTAATGAAGGCTTGGACTTGGCAGTAATCATTACGTTGTCTATTAGAAAAAAAAATGGTTCTGGACCAAAAAGCTAATTAAGTTCCAGCTCCAAGCATGGCTTACCTTAATGACCTCTTCAGAGATGGCCTCCTGCTTATACTGAGTGCCATACCACTCCTCAGTCTTGTCGGTCTGTCCTTCGAATGACTTTGACACCACCGCAACTCTGCAGGGAGAAAAAAGGATTACATGGGAACTGACTCTGTCCATCTCTCGAAACACACACACACACACACACACACACACACACACACACACACACACACACACACACACACACACACACACACACACACACACACACACACACAGCAGTGCCTTAACCGGATCTGTTGTGCTTTCCTTTTCCAGGGAGCTCGTGCATTATGAGGAGCTCGGAGGTTACTGGGGTGGTATGACGCACGGTCAGATCGATGCACTATGTTTAGAGGTGAGTCCTGGCCATCTTGCTCCTGTGATCAATGGACGTGATCAACTCCCAGAACAACTGGCTCGCTATTCTGGGCGAGTAGCGTCAATGACCATCAAGGAGTCTATGCCACAGGGCAAACTAAACTCAAGATGCAACAACAACAAAACTATTGGGGAAACAAAGTACATGAAGGTCATAGGACTGCTATCCAGTGAGCAAATAATATAAAATATATATACACACAACTGAACTGTGTGCGAGGTTGCTTCAGATAGAAGCATCTGTTGAATGAATCCAAGGGAATGTCAATGTAAACAGCCCAAAAAATTGTTTGTTGCCATAAAAATACATTTTACATTTTTAATTAAGACGTGTGGAAGCTGACCTAATTGAGGGAACATAAAGTGCTACATTTTCTTTCTGCTGACTGTTAACATCCTCAAGAAGATCCTTGGGAATACCTGGAGTCTGCTCAGGCCAGTTGATGTGACTCCATCCAACAAACAGATTCAAATGACCCGCCAATATGAATGTCTGCGCACAGGCAATCACACACACAGCTGCACTCGACATTTACTGTACAGAAACAAAAACAAAGAGGAACAGGTGACAGCTATTCAGTCATTTAATGTTTAAAAACCCAATAAGAGACCGCTCTTCACCTCAGCAAATGAAACGTTACCATGGGAACCATAGGTTGTTTTTATAGGAACTGTATGGAGGCCAGGGCAACAAAGCTGATCCAATTTCAGCGTGAAGACTGCTAAGGCCATCTACGTGTCCCGGCTCCCCCTTGTGTTTTGGGTTTGCCCGCTGGGCGTCCAGAGGGGATTACATGGAGAGCCGCGCTGCATTTGTATCTGCCGTCAGACACTGCTGTGGCCCAGCTATCGCGCGCGCACACACACACACACACACACACACACACACACACACACACCCCCCTGCGGTGGTTCTCTCCCTGCCCTGGCCTAATTTCTCCAGTGAGGACCACACAGGTTTACAGGACACAATAATAAAAATCGCCCAATGGAGCTTAAGGAAAATAGCAGACAGACACGTCACGTCTTCCCCCTTCTGACCCCACCATTTTCACTTGTTTTTACGGTCCTGCACCTGCAGTCAGCGAGGTCTGCATGAGCACACTGGTGTATCATTTCACTCACACAACCCGTGTGCTGTAACTTGACTCCTGGGTTATTTTCACACACACACACACACACACACACACACACACACACACACTCCTACAAGGGCATCTGCACATCTGTGCGAGGAGGCCAGGGCCCGAGTGCAGCGCAGGCATGAGCTCACAGCCAGTCCTGTCCACACCGGAGCAGGCTTCTTCACGAGCCTGGGCCCCACCAGCAGATGATGTTGGCAGCCAGGACGAAAGAAGTCAGGTGAGAAGCCTGCCAGGATAGAGATGGCTTTTGGAAAAAGCCTATCGTTATAGCAAGATGGTTTTTTTTTGCGATCGCAAGAAGCCTGTTAGGATGTCTGTAGATTTCACTATACTTTGTGATGAGATGAAAGGCAGGCCAGAGCAATCAACAACAGAAAAGATTGGGGAAAAAAGTACAAAAGAAAATCAACACACACACCTTTCCTTTGAAGTTGCAAAGGAAATTGAATGTGCCCCCTCTCCCCCCTAACATTCCAGAAATCCGGAAGAAAAATAAACTGTGTTTAAAATCAAATGCGGTTGGCGGTCTCTCAAAAGCAAGTCGTACCAGGTCACTGGGTTTCCTGTTCCCAGATCAGACCTATTTCAAGGCACAAACTAAAAAGATCCAACAAAACGGCCCAGAATAACATTTTAAAAAAGGACACCTTGCTAGACACTCCCCTCAGACCTCTTCAATCTGAAGTTTTGGGGTTAGTGCAAAGTGTGTCTAATCTGAGGCCACATCAGAGCGCTTTATCTGACAGTGATGGAGCGAAGCAAAAAACCCTCAGAGCATTTAGGGCACAAAGTGCGGGCGCTGAGAACCCATTCGTCTGAAAAATGTGGGTCTCAATGTTACACAGGGAAAGAGGACAGTGGAAATAACTTCTGAAATTGACGGCCTGGAAAAAAGATCACATAGATCAGATGGGCAACCAATAAAAAGAAGACGGCCTAAAACTACACTTCACCTATAAAACTTGCAGTGTCTTTGAAAAGATTCCCCCCCCCCAATAATATTCTCATTCATAGAATGGATGGTTCACAGTTCAGCACCCACCTGACATTCTCTGGTCTTAGTTTATCCAGCACCATCTGGATCAGGTCGGGCCTGAAGTCCTCCAGCAGGTACTCCGCTGCCAGGATCTCCTCCAGGGGGTAATACTGGAGACACAAGGGGGGTGTGTAAGCATAAGAGGGCGAGAGAGCGAATCCACAACAATTTTGCTGTATGTCGGTGGAGACAAATCTCGGCACATTTTGTTAATACCTCTGCTATTGCAACTAACATAAAATGTGACAACACACTTTCCCCTCTCCTCTGTTTACCAGTTCTCATTGTGCTATTCTGATACATGGGAGACATGAGTGACTGATTCACCTCTGTAAAGCTAGCAAACATGGCATTTAGCAATTAGTGCAAATAGAGTGAACGGGAGGTGAAATACGGCGTCGATGACGTGGCTACACTACTGCCACGATAGCCTCGCGTCTCGGGTGGTGAACGCCTCAGCCCTAAAAGGGAGCACAAACCTGTTGCGCGCCCTCACACCTCCCACTCCCACAAAGCTTCAATTATCAGCAGTCGGATGATCCGAGCCTTGCTCGTAACCATGACTACAGCCTTTTCAGGCCCCCACGGAGATCGTGATGATGGAACCTACGTGCAACAAGCCGGCCACTTTAGACGTGTAGCCCCGAGGACGCTCCTTGTCCTTGAATCGAAAGGCAACATTGTTAAGATCCTGCGGAGGAAGAGAAAGACAAAAAAAAAAAGAAAGACGTGAGCGAGCAGGCAGGCACAGGTCTAAAGAGAGGTATAAAGAGAGTCTCGGCGGCAGCAGGAGGAGGCTGCGGTATCCAACGGATACAGCTCAAACCACTCACCTTACATTCCTGGAACACCCACTCTTGGGGACCCTCCGTGCGAAGCTTCTGAACATACTGGAACATGTGGAAGATGATGTCGTCCACGTGCACTGCAAAAAGGCACAGACACACCCACGGGTTAGTGACGCCATAAAACCATTTTCACCACGTACGGAAAGAAATGAAGAACTCGGAGGGGGAAACACTCACAGAGTCCTTCTTCAGTGAGGTCCACGTTTATGATGAAGAACATGAAACCTTTGGCGCCCTCTTTCTGACCTCCAACTAACGTGTTCACCCAACCTGCAACCACAGAGGACATTAGCGTCAGGATTCATCACAACTCAAACCCAACCAGTTTCAGAACAAGGCCTCAAGCAAGCATAGGTGATGGTCAATAACACAACTGTAAAGTACAGGAGAAAGAAAAAAACATCCCTGCCCATTTCGGGTCAATACATGTCAATTTCCAAAGTCTGAGCTATTCCATCCAATCAGCTAGTTCAGGAAACGTATGGATCCCGTGTGCCATTCACATAGATAAAACCATCACTCACCTTTAGACTTGAGCTCAGACAGCAGGCTCCCGGGACCCTCATGGCCGATCAGGTGGCCCAGGTAGTGGCCAGGGTTGGACTTGAAGTACTTTTGCAAGTCGGGGATGGGAAAGGTGACATAAAGGTTCCTGATGTCCTTTATGGGGACAACTTTATAAAATTGCTAGAGACAAACAGAAAGAGGAATAGAGTCATTTTCATTTTCTGCCATTCTGCTGTGCTGTATTGGTCACTTTGAGGAACACAACCAAAGGGGATCTACTGTGTGTGTGTGTGTGTGTGGGGGGTGTGTGTGTGTGTGGGTGTGTGTGTAAAACAAACACAGGAGCTCACCCTAAGGTGCTCCTCCTGGAAAGGATGCTCATGAAACTCTGGGATAGGGACAGACTTGTTCTCCACCTCCCCAAACAGCTTGACCACCATGGAGGTGAGGTCATCCAGCGACTCTAAGGCACAAACGAGAGAGTGTGTAAGAACACGGCAGAAAATGACTCATTTAACTATTTTCTTCTTTTAGTATGAACACACACAGTGCTTAAACCAATCCTTTATAATGCTAATGCTCCTGAATGTTGTGTCCAATCCACAATGTAATTTGTCCTTTGGCATAAGCCCTCCTCCTACACGCAGGGTTCTTGCAACATTTCAAAAGTAAAATGTAATGCTTTTTAAGACTTTTTTAAGACCTCAACAAATATAATTTAAGACCCAAAAATGTCACAATTTCTTTGGAATACTCAATTCAGGGGTGCAAACTCATCAGGGATGAAAAAGGTGACAACGATGCAAACCCCCTAGGAGGGTCCGGGGCATGCTCCCCGGGGAATGTATTTTATATATAAGAACATTTTGCACATTTTAAAGTTCAATGCATCAATCTGGTGCACTTTGACAACAAAATTATGAGGCTTGATCTATGAAGAACTTTGTGCTTTTGTAAACAATTTTGTGCTCTGGTAACAGTTTAATCGTAAACATTCCTGTGTTGAATCTTGCACGGGCACAGGCCAACCCAACCTGCCTCTAGTTGAGCCACAGTAATGGCATCCTCCTCCTAAAATTCTCTCATTCTGAAAACAAACTGAAGTAGGAGAGTGGTAAATTTGTTCAGTTGCAGTGAAGCGCCTGGCAGTAGAAAACGGGTCAGTGTTTCAGATTACAGATTACATAGGGACGTGTGGACAGGGGAGGCAGAGCCTCATAAAAAGTAAAAAACTAAATAAATATTAATATGTATCTACTGATCTGTGCTTTAAATCAAATGTTTGTATGATTACGATGATTTTTATAATCAAAATCGCTGAATTTGACCATGAGCATGTTCCAGTTCAAACAGAGGCGACTCGCGAGGTGAGGCAGCAACGAGCTGCGCCTCATCTCAGATTGTGCAATCCCTCACACACTGGGTTGAGCACATGCCTTTTGCTTTCTCATTGTTTGTCATCACTGAAATATTTGTAGACACTGTTATTATATGTCGTTTGTATCCATAGAATAGGTAATGTATTTCACGTATGTGAAGAAGCTATTTAGTCTTGCTGATCTGTCATAAAACCACAGTGAAAAAGCACATAGGGGAGGCAAACGTAACCTCTGCCTCAATGAAGGGGGCATGCGAGAGCCTGGAAAATGGTCTTCTAATCCAGTGAAGTGATAAATACATAATGGGAGACCAATGCCAGAGCTAAAAGGTTTGCTTTAAACGACAGGACAGAAGATAACTTTAGCAGCTAAACTCCGGACCAAACTCGCCTGACAGCCATGTCTTATGTAAATGTACATTTTCCGGCGTTTTCACACTTAGATGTCAAAAGTTACAGAGAAAAAGACACTGTACTATCCGATAACACCGTTATTGTAACCAGCAAAAATGGTTGATGTGATTTGCGAGGCGTCTGTCAGCCAACTGTCTGACTTTAGCACGTTAGCCTACGTTAGATAGCATAACGTTATCGCAGCGTACCAACGTTACACGTTACCGTAAATGGCATCTTAAAAAGGCCGCTCGAAACCAACGCTTTCGCCCGAAAGACATGTCTTGTAATACACCTGTCAATTACGGCATTGAGGCAGCTACCTTCCATTTCGAACAGACCAGAAGACTCGAAATAAAAAGCGTGTCATGGTGACATGGGTTGGCCAAACAAACAAGCTTGAAAGAAATATTCATGACTGCTTGCGTTCACAGATTACTTGGACATACCCAAGTGTGTGTGTGTGTGTGTGTGTGTGTCGAACCTCACATCGACCACCGCGTAATGGCGACACGCAGCCTGACGTCAGCGTCTGTAGCCGACGTACCGTAAACGACGTACCGTAAACAGCTATTAAATTGCGGAGACTCATTTTACACAATACTAAATTAATCAACTATTAGATGTTTTAAGATGTGCCACTGTGCTTTCTCATCGTCATTAAGCGCACCGGCAAAAAAAAAAATACCTACAGCAACTTTACGTGAAATTTAAGACAATTTAAGACCTTAATTACCCAAATTTTAAGACTTTTTAAGGACCCGCGGAAACCCTGTGCACGGACACTGGGAATTAAAAATGCCACCACACTTTTTTGCTGGTGAACGACTTACGTCTTTGTACAAACCCAGACACAGAAAAGCACAAGACAGTGGTGAAAAATAGTCAAGGGGCAACTATGGACATCCACACTGCCAATTGCCAATACTTTTATGTCCCAGATCTAAGAGCATACACTGGGCAGGGGACTGGTGCCATGTCTGGAGGTAGATGTTTGATCAGTGATCTCCCATGTCGGTCTAACATATTCGTGGCCATGATTTGCAAAAGGGAAAATGTTGGATGAAGATGTAACACTTCCTTTAAGTGTTACCAAAATGTTCAGCTAATTGGTTTTGGTAGGCCTTCTATCCAAGTCTTGCACGCACACACACACACACAGTCCCAGAGCTCACCTCTGCCCAGCACACACAGACCCATGAGGTTAGAGGAGTAGAAGGTGGAGTGGAATTTCAGCAGCTCCTGGCGGACATCGATTCCATCTTTACACGGTCTCGTCTCCAGGGTCAGCTTATTCCCTGAAAATAAAAGAGGAGGGGAAAGGTGTTACACCTCCAGCTGGCTGCTGTGAGGACCTACATTCTCTTTCTCACCTTTGACCTTAAATGTAAATAACCCTTCACAGACAAAGCACAAGAAGAATCTGAACTAGACTGGAAAATCCTGCAGTCTCATTCCCCTTAACAGAGAGTTTAAAGAGACAACCCACTGCACCTACAGGCATCTGACACCTGTATGTATGCCTTTGGTTCAAGCTGAAATTTAGGAAGAGCATGGGTAAGGCTTGACGTGACAACGCTGCCACCCAGTGGCGACTCAGATCCTAGATAAAACTGATCTAGTTGAGACGCATTGACTACACCCAAATCCACGTTATGGCATGCAAGGGCTTTTGTACTGTTTTCACGCAAATATACTGAGGAAGATTTCCATCCTGGTAAGGTTCAGATGATGGTTGGTTCACCACATGCCAAAATGAACCATCCAAATCCAAATGATCCAAGCAGAATCGTCTACGTACATATTTTAAAATGTCTAAAAACAGCACTAGTCACAACTGGGTGCGGGTTTCCGAGCTCCTATTTGCTATTCATTTAACGTGGGCAGCGTAAGCTTCCTACCGGTTCCGAACTTGCTGAATGGGTGGTTGGGGTTCCCTGTGGCCTTCTCCAGCTGGAAGAGCCTCCAGGCGTCGTTCATCAGGTTTTTCTCGTGCTCCGAGTCCACGGCGTTCACCTCCCGGTCCTTACAGCTCTCATCGAACAGGGGGCACAGGAAGAACTGCGCAAACCTGCACGGACATACACACGTACTCAACTTAATCAAGAAACAAACTGATGGGAGGATACACGGACAGAAACACACACACACACACACAAACGCTGACCAAATTAGAGACCCACAGACACAATATAGACAAACATGAGACACACCAACATGAAAGAGCATGCATTAGCATGTACAATAGTATATATATATTATTATTAACTTTTTTTTTATACTGATAATTTAAGGAAACACTTTGTTTTATGTGTTCCTGTTGAGAAAGCCTCTAGGATACAAAATGTAGGAAGGAGGCTGAAGCTCCAATGACACACGTATAGCATAATAGCAGCTGTTTGCAAAACTATTTGCATAGGTTTCAACTGCAATGTAAATAAGAATATAAATCAAACAATTGAGTATGAAGGCCATTTGTAACACAACATGCTTCAACACATAACCACAGAGAAAACTATCTGCCTTTGGGTTAAACCGATCACCTCACCTCGATCACCACCACCCACCCGGTGGTCTGGGTGATCTTTGGAGTCAAACTAATTAATGTGCCATCTTTCCTAACTATACTCGAGGAACGTGCCCTTTCTGAATACTTTCGGAAGCCAGTGAGAGACAAGCAGTCTGACCCTATGACTGAGTGCTACGGTGTGTGTGTGTGGATCGGATCATCCTTTATTATCTAAACAACTATAAAAAAATATATATATATATATATACATACATATATGTATATATTTACACACACCACACCTGTAATTGTCAATATGTTGCAATGGTGTCAAAAAAATAAATCTTCCACACCCACAGGTAACATTTCAAAACCACTTAATTTGTGACAGGAGATTTTTGGAAATATAAACACTTGCACTAAGGTAGGGGGGTGGGGCTTGATTTACCTTTAAGGAAAACCTTACTCTCGTTACAGACAGCAGGTCTCCAACGACCCACTACATAATGCAAAGCGGCATCAAGGAGGGCATGCCTTACCGCCTGAAAACGATTCTTATTCAGGAGCTTTCGTAACAATAGTAAGCAGCAGAAAAGCCATAATTAAACTACAACACAAGTACACCACATTAAACACTACACCAACATTCTGTATGACAAATCTTGTTTAGAATATGTTAAGAAGTTATAGTTTATAGTTCAATGTTTAGCAGATGCTTTTGTCCAAAGTGACAATACATTTGATTTAAAAACAAAAAAATGATAACGACTCAAGACAAATGAGGCATTATGCATAAAGAAGTTCCACTCCAAACTGGAAACTTAGACGTGCTCCGTAGCATCCTGGACACAGAAGAATACTCTGCCCTAATGACTGACCAGTCACACAATACTCTCCCAAGGCTGTATGCGACCCCAAGGTCATCCACAGGGGCGAAACCTGAGACTGGGCACAGCGCACCCTGCATCCGCAGGTCAGGGGGAAAAACGCAACACGATTCCATTCACTGTAGGAAACTAGAGCCTGGTAGGTCTTCCAGATGGTCCTGGACATCAGGCCTTATTCAAAAGCCTCACACCTACACAGATACAATGGCACACACCAACCAGGTAGAAACATGCAGCATGACAGGTGACTCTTTATGATCAGCCGAGCGAGGGGTTGAGATGACATTTCATATGGTGTCCTCACTGGACGTAATCATTCATCAAGACACGCTGAGTACCAAGGCCTCATGTATGGGCCTACACCTCTAACATGACTCACCCGCATTAGAACAAAGCTCACTGCTGTGTGACGTCACTGCGCTACGACTGGCATCAGAATAAGCACTACAAATCTCACAAGCTGAACGACATGTTGGAAGCCTACCAAACAGTTACTAAAGCAAGCCATCACATTAAAGCCTATAGCACTCTACCTTGCCATTGTAATCTCAGGTAAGTTAACATATTGAAATACAAGACTGGATGTACACAGCTAAAAAGATACAAAAAGGTCAAAGCAGGGACGCCCCACTTCACTCACCTGTCTAGCGCCCCCTCCAGGTGTTCATGAGACACATCAAAGTAGTAGTTGGTGTGTTCTCCGCTGGTGAAGGCGTTTGAGCTGCCGGCGTGCTCGCTGAGGAACTGACTGTACTCATTCTCCTTGGGGTACTTCTCGGTGCCCAGGAAGAGCATGTGCTCACAGAAGTGAGCCAGGCCAGAGATGTTGCATGGGTCAGAGAGGGAACCTGAATGAGAAAGCAAAGCAGGTAGGCAGAGGTGCACTGTGGGTAAATATCAACAGACACACTCAAGATTTTTTAACTTGCACACAAACCTGTAGGCGTATCATGCCGCATGCCTTATATTCAGCTACAATGGCTTGCTCATGCTGTTTGAAGCTAATGCTGTGGTTTTCACCCAGTTATACTTGACAGAGATGTGAGAGGTTTTTCCACTGGAGTTGGAATTGACCTGGTTCCAATATGTGGAGCAGCTGATGTAGGTGATATAATATGATTTTATGATGTGATGTGACTTCCTGACATACAGGCAGATGATCAAAGGTCAAACTCCACAAGTGTCCTAGCTTTATGATGAAAGGCGAGACCACAGGAAAACCATCAACTGTTACACTACTGTACAAACAAAGACTGGTTTTCTAAGAAGCTTAGCTCTGATCCGAGACAACCGATGACAAATTCAGGTCATACTTCCATAGTTCTCCCAACCCTTTTACATCCACACCAGCACACTCTGCCACTGTTCCCAGTGTGTGCACTACACTTTCACTGAATGCTTCACTGCCAATATCCCTTTTTAAAGTCTTCCTTACATTTAGAAAAAGGCTTTGTATAGAAACTGTAAAAATGACAGAAATGGATGAACTGCTTGTTTTCATAGAGCATGTTGGGTTTCTGGCTACAAGCATAAAATAGAATGCCTCCATCTAAAAGAGACAACTGAATTACCGTCCAAAGGGAATACCTGAATTATTTAGAAGGGCCTGAACCTGCAAGCGGTTGAGTAACTAATCGGAGAGAAGCATGCTCTCTGTGTGTGTGTGTGTGTGTGTGTGTGTGTGTGTGTGTGTGTGTGTGTGTGTGTGTACAGAAATGTAAAGAACAGTGTTGAACAGAGCTGACGTGACAATTCTGTTTATCGGTTTTCCAAATGCGGTACTACTGCTTACATTCCACAGAAAACAACAAAGTGCTGATTAGTGTAGGGTTAGGGCCTATTCTGGCATGGTACACTGTCTTGCGTAACAAACACAATACTGCTGATGTAAGGGGAACAACTAAATATTTTAGTATGGAAGACAGGACCTTGTCAAGGCCCCTGTGGCCTGTGGCAGGGGACAGTAGGCAATGTGTAGGTGAGGTTATTCTGGAGACTGCTTAGATAAAGGGGGGCTAGTGAGGCGGTACCCACCTATGTGGACATCGAGCGCTGCGGAGGACTTGTCTGTAGTGGGGTCGCTGATGAGCACGGCTTTCAGGCCGTTAGTAAAATCGAGGCCTCTGTAGACCCGCTTGTCCTCTGGGGATTTGATGATGTCGCTCACAACCCTCTTCACGGCCGGGTCTGTCATGCTGAAAGCCTGGGATGACAAAAAGCTGCAGTAAAGAGGAGGAAAGGATGTCAACTCGACCCCACCACACAGGGTCCAAGCTGCATTTTCTGATTACTTGATATCAACCAGCTTATGGTGACGTCAACACTGTACTTAAACTATATTTCCACAAGGGAGCAGGAGCAAAACACTTTGCCTACCAATTTGGTTGGGAATTGAATCAATGCAGTCTGACCGGGGCCCAAATACTGAGAGCTGGTCTAACTGCTTGGATTACTTAGGTTAGGAAAGATATACAATACCTAGCAAACAAGAAGGTACACCCTCTCAATACATCTACTTGTAATGTTTGTCATCAGCCGTAATAATGATCTGTACAAACTTATTTTACTTAGGTATTTATATGTAGGACATCATATCAAGGTGGCAACAACGAGTGCTGCTAGGCACCATCACCGATGAGGGGATAACCTACCCCCGTCTACTCATCTGATGTTACCGGCATTCTTCCTATTCACATAGGGCTTGGAATAGCTAGCTAAACTGAGTCGATCACAGACAAAATCTAGTCAATGTTATTTTTAAGTGGTGTCTATAATATTGCCTATGAAAAATGCAATTCAGCTAAAACTGGGCTGTTTCCGAAAACGCCTTCTCAGTGATGGGTAAAGTTAGCTTGCACCGACACACGTGAAAGTAACAGTAATTACCTGATTTAATAAAGTAGATACAGGGCAACTTATGTTGTGGTCGAGTAGCTGGGAATTACATCGTCTCACTAACATTATTATGAGAACACTGCTTTAGACAAGAGAATTATCTATTTAAAAGGTAACATGCTTGCTAGCCAGAGCTAACCTTAGGTAACGTTGTACGTCAGTCTCCCCCGGCACTACGCTCATTAGCTAGCACTAGGTTTCGCCGAGTAACATTAGCTAAGCTGAACTAGCTAGCAAGGTAGCTTGCATAGCTAGCTAACGTTACTGTAGCAATGTACACAGCAACAAGTATCAAATTGAAATAATTATGCAAACAACACAATAAACAGTCCAATGTGAAATTTGTATTTGAAATGACCGGATTAACTTGTACGGTTCCAGAGCTAAGAATAAGTTTCGTAAACCTAGCTGGCTAACCTATCCATTCTTTTGAACGCATTGCTCTGGATTTTTATTAGCCCTCTAGGCCTGCTAGTGTTGGGTAAGCTATCTTTCAAATACACCCTTTATCAAAAGCAGCAGTCGATGGTGACCAAACACTTAATAAGCCTTTTGCATGATAGTTACTAACTATGGCACTTTCTTACTTACCTAAAACCGTTGGTGAAATATCGACAGGTGCTTAAAATAAGTGAGATTCTCGTCAACTGGGCCGGCCGGCTAACACATTGCAGCATTCTTCAGACGTCGATAACAAAAAGCGTATGCGTCTGACATCGCCACGACGGAATAGGCATGACCAATCAAATCGGAGTGACCCCCGTCACGGCACGATTAGTTAAATTGAGTGCGAAGAGTTCTCAAAGCAGGGGTCTAACCCGATTTAATTCCACCGTAACTGAATTTTTGCCAAAAACTTTTGGACCTGTCCGAACTGAATTAAAACAAATGCATGATATTGTTTTCGCTGCAACTCATAACGTTTAATCAATATCAAAGGTGTAAAGCTTTTTGGTTTAGGCCTGCATAAACTATACATACTCCAAATGCAATTTAAAAAGTGGTGCTGAGTAGAATTAAATTGCACTAGATTCAAATGTAAATATTAACTAAATGAAATGTAGCTTCTGATTAAACTAACTAATACTGTGTTCAGGAAACATACTACTTTATTCTCAAAGCAATATGTTTTCTGAAATGTACTCAAGTGTTCTTAGTTCAGGCAAGTAGGCTACGTATAACAATTCAGTAAAGTGAACTAGATTGAATTGAGTGTGTCAGAATGCGCTGTAATTGTTGCTTGCTACGGGGTTTCAAGAGTCACTCTACAGGGAAATACCAAGAGGTGGCTTGAGGAACAGGCTGCATTTTGCTAAAGTGGATTTAAATTAAGATGACTATTATATCGTCTGGCTTCTTTTGTTTAAATTCGACATGTTGAGACGTGCGTTGTTTAATGTGCAGTTGTTCAGTTAGTTTTCTAGGTGAGCTAAGTTAGCTAGCAAATTATTAACTAGGATTTTAACTCACAATAGTTTTCGCTGTTTCGTTAAGGCAATTTCAGCCACCCACTTAGAAAAGTATGTCGTTTTACACTCTTATTGGCTTGCCGGTTTGGTAGAGAAAAATTAGCTGGTGTTGGGGGAGAGGGACTGTCTTTTGCTAGCTTGCTAGGGGCGCTCATAGTCAGAACAGTCAACAATCCGGAAAAAAAGACAGGAAAGGTTTAATATTTGGAACAACCATTTTGTACTTTGTGTGGTCTATATTATAATATTATATTAATATATATAATATAATATTTTGTTTTGAAATGTCTGGCTCTTTCCAAAAGCTGGGTGTCTTGACCGATCTTCCCTTGTAATTTAGTGTTGGTAGACACATGATAGCCTGCATGGGATTGTATTTTAAATTCTTCTTAAATGCATGTAAACCAGTAGTCATGATTTTCTGCCATTTCTGAAGTTTTTTTTTTTTTTTTTTTTAACCGTTTTTAAGCATGTTATTTTAAGTTAACTAGTTCTTATAACATCCTGGAATACATTTGAATGGCATATGGTCATGTGAAGAACCCACCTGTCGTCCCCATAGACTATATATGTCTATGGTCATCCCCACTAGCCGCCCAGGAAATTCACTGTGCAGTTTTGTGACCTGGCCTGGTCAAACTCAAGAGAATGTAAGAACAGCTTTTACGGCCAATGGACCTCATTCTTGAACGCAGTTAACTCCACTCCACTTACAGGACAGTTCTGAAATTCCTGACCGTTTTTTAAATCTGGGATTGGTTCTTAGCTAAGAACAGGAAATAAAAATGCAGAAAATAGTCTTAGATAGGCCAGTTTGGAGAGCGCCCATGTTCTTAAGGGCTGATTTTGTGAGAAAGCATTGGTGATTGCGTTCACATCAATTTTACAGACATCCTCGGATTTAAATAATTATAATAGACATAAATTCATGCAACCATAACCAAGAAAGTACTTAACCAGTTAAGTAATACAAGATCTGCCCTCTCTTTTACCGTAGCCTGCCATTTAAGATGTTTGCTTCTGATGCTGCAATCCAGAGAACGGAGATACTGTATATGAATACCCATTGTCTTTCACTGGAGGCAATCAATGTCCAAGTTTTTTTTTTCAGTTTTGAAGTTTCTTTTATCAAAGTTAATGTGTCAAAATGTGCTATTGTACGGCCCTCAGTCTTTTTGCTTCCTTTTAAAATAACAGCCAAACACCTTCTCAGATACTTGGGTCTTGTTCTTTAGACCTTCAAGATCCTGTATGCCTGGAGACTGTTCAGAGCAAGATGCTTTACTGAGGCCTTGAGGTACGTGGAGGCCATTGCAACGGTGCTGTTAGCCACGTCAGCTAGACCTGGCACGGCTATGACCAGACTCCTGGAGGTAGGTATATCAATCCTTCCATAGACTCTGTCATGCCGAGAAGCTCATACGGTTAGTGTACTTCAGTAGAGCCAAATACTTTGGCATTTTCACTGATGTTGAAATTGGTGGCTGCGTGATTTTTTTGTAGCTTTGTGATGCACTGCCTCAGAAGCTACCGGACTGGATTGAGCCTACCTGGATGAAAGACCTCAAGAGGTCGGCTAAACACCCGGCCCACGTGGACCTCAATGAGGCTCTCAGCCTTAGCCAGATCCTATGCTGCCACCTGACAATAAGGCTGTCACAGTCTAACACTTTCTATAAGGGACTGTTACGACCCCCAGCGCCCCTGCAGACTGTGTAGTGGCCATGCATGGCCTGCAGGCAACAGTGGGGACGACGACGATTGGTGGATTGACCTGGGGAGGTGTGGGGGATGAAAGGACCTGTGGACACCTGTCTCTCAGCACACCTCATTCTATACATTCTATACTCACACTTGCACAATTCCTAACCACCCTCACACTGCTAACTCCAAACCAGACAGACATCAAACCCCCCAGACATGTTTCCTTTTTTTAGACTTTTGTATGGATTAAATAAATACCAATAACATTTAGAAATTATAGCTTTGTCGTCTGCTTCCCTTCTTTTATGTTGCGGTCACACGAGCTGGCCATAACAATGATGAATGATGGTGGATGGATGATGGATGATGGTGGATGATGGTGGATGGATGGATGGATGGTGAATGATGATGGTGGATGGATGTCTCCAAAACTCTCATTTCTGTATAACTGTGCAAAGGTGTTGTGTAGATGCTTTCAGGTGGAACATTATTGTCATTCCAAGTCTCTGATGATCTCAAACATGATACAACCCATTCACGGTTTTTCCAACGTTTTTATTTTTTTTACCAAATAACACAATGAGATCTCAATACAGTTGAGAAGTAACAATAGAGAGTACTGCCCGCAGAGGCCCAAACCTCACAGCTCTGTTGAACCCTCCGTCTGTCTGCTTGGGTTCTGTTTATTCTTATGGAAGGGACATCTGTCACATCAGGAAGAGCAGGTGGCCAGAGAAAGTGGTGTAGCGTTCCGTATTATCATACACCCATGCATTAACCCTCAGTTTCACATAGACCACATCTCCCACCTCCAGTGGCAGAGAAGCTCCATTAGAGGAGCCAGAGAAGCCGCTTGTTAGGTGACTCCAGGCAATGACAACATGCTCTCCATTTTTATGTAGGGTGACTGCTGTAGGTATATTTGCATTACCACTTCCATGAATAAATACCACAAAGTGGTAAACTCCTCTGACTGGAGCTGTGAAGACACCTGTGACAGATGCAAGACAGACAAAAGTGTGTTACCACATTGACAAAATAAATACCAGGCTGGAAGGCGTAAGCGTGTCTGAACTTTATGGGGCAGAAGAATACATTAGAGTGGTAAAAACTGCTGAAAATACAATTAATATGACTCCATTAAATGATTAAATGACCCCCAATATAACCAAAGAGGTATATAGCTTTTGGCACAGTATTGGCATGGCACACGAGGGGTTAAATGAATGGTTAATGGATGAACAGTTTATTACTACAATAACAGTTAACTTCAATGTTACAAGAATCGATGGAACTGAATGTGAGGTAAAAACTAAATGGATAAGTAGAACTGTAAATAATAGCAATTGCATAAACAGACTGGATGCCAATTAAACCAAATACACTTAATGACCAAATAAACCTAATAAACCATGAATGCAGCAAATGTAAAGAAACCCAACCTGTTTAACCTGAATTAAACCCAACCGGGTTAATAAGATAAAAGAGATGAGACAGAGGGAAAATGAAGAGAGAGAAGGGATAGAGAGAGAGAGAGAGAAACGGACAGCATGAGCCAAGAGACGGGTATAAGCAAGAGTAAGAGAGCAAGAGACCAAATATCATAAAATGGCGTCAAATACCATAATCTCCATTTCCATGAATCTCCACAAACCAATGCAATGGTATTGTCCTGTGTCTTAAGACCAGGCCCTTTGGCTCAGGTAACCAATGCAATGGTATTGTCCTGTGTCTTAAGACCAGGCCCTTTGGCTCAGGTAACCAATGCAATGGTATTGTCCTGTGTCTTAAGACCAGGCCCTTTGGCTCAGGTAACCAATGCAATGGTATTGTCCTGTGTCTTAAGACCAGGCCCTTTGGCTCAGGTAACCAATGCAATGGTATTGTCCTGTGTCTTAAGACCAGGCCCTTTGGCTCAAGTAACCCTTTAGATGGCTGGTGTGCTGGAGGCTGATTAATATGCAGACCTAAAATAAAAACGAATTCAAATGGTACAACTATGGCATGTCCTTCAGATTGCAATGAAACCATGGTCAGACAGCTGCCCGCATCACAAGGATCAATTAAAGACCAAACATGAATAGGTTACATTCATATTCATTTACAAGATGACATGGAAATCACAACCATCCTGAAGTTCTCTCTGTGACGATGGGGAAGGTTGTAGCAAGCAGCCAGGTGTTAAAGGAATGCAGGTTATGGTCATTATTAAACTGTGGCCAGGCAATGTGTCTGATAGCACTCAATGCATGAGGGTTGCTGTGAACACAAACAGTGGAATTCTTTTGGTGGAGAGAGGTGTTATGATAAGTCTGGATGTCTATTTTATAGATTTGATCATTTTGCAGAGAGCTGTCTGCCTTACACATACACAACTTGATGTACGAGAGAGAGAAGAGAGAGGGGGGCGGGGGTGAGAAAGATCTTGATTTGAAATGAGAATTGTCAGGAAAGGAGGAGGAGGATTGGAGGTTGGAAAGAGCCCTTTGTGACAAATTTATTTCCCATGTTGTCTCTTCATACTCAAAATATCTGATACTCTTAAGGCTGTGTAGCTTTAACTGTACCATGGTCTCAGAATAAGTGTGCATTGTACTTAAGGCTTTAAAATATTCACATTTTAGATAGCTCTAAAAGTATTTTATATTATTAATTGTTTTGTCTGTTTAACATGTTGCCCTGAAACGAGGACAGTGAGTTACACCAAAAGGTGATACATTAGCTTGATCTCTAAACAAACTTGGTTAGCAGGACAGATGAACATATAGCCAACAGTAACACTAAACAGGTCCATGAATAACTCGTTCTTCCAGTACCTGTGTTTGGGTTGTAGTCATTGCCAATGTTAGATATGACATTTCTAAAGACCAGGGTAGTTGCAGTTGACCAGGGTCCTATATTTTCAGCACCAGATGTTACCAGTGAGGCAGAGAAAGACACCCTCCTCTTCTCTCTCTCCCTCCTCAGCTCCTCCACCTGGCTCACTGTGAGGTTCAGATTCACTGTCTGAGCTGAACACAACACACAAAACACAGAGAGAGAGACAGAGAGAGAGAGATAGAGAGAGAGAGAGAGAGAGGGAGGGAGAGAAATATAAGAATGAACCACAATAAAAAAAACATGTAAATGATATCCTTGAGCTGAACTTCCATGTGACATTCAAAACGATTAATTTGGGAACATAATCAGACATTTTGTACCTTCATTTTCACTCTTAAGCCGTTCCACTAGTCTCTCACTGGCTCTCAGTCTGGTCTCCATGGTCTCTGCTTTATTCTCACTGGCTCTCAGTCTGGTCTCCATGGCCTCCATTTGTGTCTTAGTGTACCTGAGCTCCACTCTCTGCTCCACCATCAGAGCGCTCATCTCTCTCAGCACAGTGTGGATGTCAGGCTGGCAGGTTTGTTGGGTGGAGGCTGTGGCAGCAGCTTCAGTTCTCTGTGCTGCACCCATAACCTCATTCTCTCTGGTCTCTGCTTCACCATAGTGGCCCTGGTGAGTGATGTCATTTTCACTGATGGTCTCTCCTCTGAGCTGCGTCTTAGCTAAACAGCAGCACAGCAGCACCAGTAGAGCTCCAGAAGTGTTCATGCTGAAACTGGACAATTCTTCTCTCTTCTCATCTGCTGCTTGTTCTTTCAGTCAAATATATATTCTGTGACCTGGTTATATAATACCAAGCCATGTCCTAAGGTCATGTTTCATCACATCAACAGAATCATAAATGATGTGCACGTGAGTTGTAGTACATGTGCCGTCTTGTTTTCTAAAAGGCAGCTCAATTTCCAGGCTCACGATTATGTTTTTGGTGTTGTGTGTTATTGGTGTGTTATTGATGTTATGTCAGCATAAATCATATCTCACTGCCAGACAAACATCTTCATCCTCCTGAGGAGTAAGAGGAATACAAACCTATGAAATGTTTCATATTCCTGTCTTATTCACCCATTGTACCTTATGCAGAGTTAGATTGGCACAGATTAACGTTTTTTTTCCCCGACGTGGATCTAAAAGATTTAGTTTATTTGTTTGTTTGTTTGTTTTTACTTGATTCCATCTATGCAAAACTGTGTGCACCTGTGAAAAGGGCCGAGAAGCATCTATGGGGGAGAGCCAGAGGATCCTCTTTATGTTCCCTGAGCCACTGCTGAGCTCTCACACTGACACCTCTCTGACTCCTGGGTGTATGGCGCCACCTAGTGTCCGCTTTAATGTAGTATATCTAAGGATTTGTTTGAATCCTAACATATGTTATATATACACCCCTATGAGCTTAAGACTAGAGCTATGAGCTTAAGACTAGAGCTTAAAATGGGCCATTTGCATTAGAACTGCACAGGCTTGTGTGTGTGTGTATGTGTGTGTGTGTGTGTGTGTGTGTGTGTGTGTGTGTGTGTTTGACCATTCTATGAACTATGTGTTCAGGAAGAGAACAGTGAGTTCATCATTCTATCATAGTACCGGTACACTCATATAGCTGTTTTAGTGGAAGGGAAAGGGGGGTCAGTACATGAATGTCACCATCAATTGAGGTGATGGGTCAGTTTTCTACTGAGGGTCTCCAAACATTACCTAGTGGGATTATACACAGCAATCTAATGTGGAAGAGGTTTTACCCCCAATGGTAGACTCCCCTTGTACAACTTTCCTGACCTTTATGTCTGTGCTTTTGTTTTTTTGTATGTTTGCAACCGTGGCTAGTTTAGCTTAGCTACTGAGCTACTAAGCTAAGCTACTGAGTCATATTCATTCCTTTCTAGTATATATGACATATCTCTAATGAATAATGTATTATGCTAAAGGAGCTAGCGCTAAGCTGAGATGAATGTGAACCCCTCTGCACCTCCCTCCCAGTACCAGTGCCAGAGGGGTGAAAGCAGGAGATGGGTTGAATGGACCCATAATTATATCAGTTTAATATCTCAGTTTACTAAACAGCAGCTCTTGCTCTTATTTCTGGATGACATGATAATGAGGCCTAGTCCCTTATTTTGAACTTGGTTAGTAAATACCTGTAATAAAACGTAGGATGTCCTCAAGTGGCATAAAAGCTATGGTAAATATGACTGCAAGTGTGTTGTAACAAATATATTTCAATTGAATTGAATTTTATTTTGTAATAGACAGATATACAAAGACAAAGCCTCACAAAGCACATTTCATTACTAGTGTTTTCAGTTCCACACTGACATACTAACAGTAGGTAAAGGTATATGTAACAAAACAGCACAATACATGGATTGCAATCAAGGAGAATGAACTTAATGTCACACTAAAGGTCTTTCCCAGACCCACCCTGTGTCCATGTAGGAAACAAGGAAAGGAGTGGCTTCCATATTGTCCGTTTTTCTCACTGCTAGCGTCACTCCACACCCAACATAACTTCTACATCGGTCTACTGCTTCCCTCACATGGGGAAGAGCAGGTGGCCAGAGAAGGTAGTGTGGTGGTTATAGCTGTCATAGACCCATGCATTGGGCCACAGCTTCACATAGACCACATCTCCCACTTCCAGCAGCAGAGAAGCTCCATTAGAGGGATTTACACTGTAGCTTGGCTGGTGACTGTGAGCAATGACAACATGTTCTTCATTTTTATGGAGAGAGACTCCTGTAGGTATAGAGGCATGACCGGTTCCATGCATAAATACAGAAAAGTGGTAGACACCTCTGACTGGAGCCGTGAAGACACCTTCAGTAGAAGGAAAATAGAAGAATAATTATGCAAATTATCAAATATCAGTAGTATGATTCCTACAGTTTGAATCTAGACTGTGTCTTTACAGGCATACCTGTATTGGGGTTGTAGGCATTTCCAGTGTTGGTGAAGACATGTCTGTAGATCAGTGTGGTTGGCCTACTAAAGGGACCAAAATACTGACCACCATCAGATGATACAAGTGAGGCAGAGAAAGACACCCTCCTCTCCTCTCTCTCCCTCCTCAGCTCCTCCACCTGGCTCACAGTGAGGTTCAGATTCACTGTCTGAGCTGAACACAACACACAAAACAAACACAGAGAGAAAGAGAGTGAGAGAGGGAGAGAGAGAGAGAGAGAGAGAGAGAATAAGAATGAACCAAAAAACAGGTAAATTATATCCTTGAGCTGAACTTCCATGTGAAATTCAAAAAGATTCATTTGAGAACATAATCCCAAATACCCTCATTTTCACTCTGAAGCCGTTCCACTAGTCTCTCACTGGCTGTCAGTCTGGCATCAGTCTGTCTGAGATCCACTCTCTGCTCCTCGACTGTCTTCTCACTGGCTCTCAGTCTGGTCTCCAAAGTCTCTGCTTTATTCTCACTGGCTCTCAGTCTGGTCTCCACGGTCTCTGCTTTATTCTCACTGGCTTTCTGTCTGGTCTCCATGGCCTCCATTTGTGTCTTAGTGTATCTGAGCTCCACTCTCTGCTCCGCCATCAGTGCGCTCATCTCTCTCAGCACAGCGTGGATGTCAGGCTGGCAGGTTTGTTGAGTGGAGGCTGGGGCAGCAGCTTCAGTTCTCTCTGCTGCACCCATAACCTCATTCTCTCTGTTCTCTGCTTCACCAGAGTGGCCCTGGTGAGTGATGTCATTTTCACTGATGGTCTCTCCTCTGAGCTGCGTCTCAGCCAAACAGCAGCACAGCAGCACAAGTAGAGCTCCAGAAGTCTTCATTATACTGGATGATTCTTCTTCTCCACTTCCCTTCTCATTGTGTACTGTGTGTTCTTGCTCTCAAATATATAGCCTGGTTGCATGTTACCAAGTGATGTCATTGGGACGTGCAGATATTCATCAAACAAACAGAATCGTATACGATGCACACGTGAGGTGTAGTTCATGTGCAGTCCAGGGTAAAGGTTTTTTTTTTTTTAAGTAGTCCAGGGTCAAGGTTGTGTGTTATTGGTGAAAATAGTGTGATATCAACATGAATCATATCTCACTCCCAGACAAACATCATCAAAAGGAGCTGCAGTTTATGGTGCTCATTGATGTGCTGCTCGTGCCGCTGCTGACTTCACTGATCTCAGACTACAATGTGTGGATGTGTCATAAAATTCCAGATTGACCTGCATCTCCAGAGACTGGGATGACACTGTTTGTCACCTGTGTTTGTTATGTGCCTAATATTCTGTGTTCTGTGGGATCTTCTGTGTCTCCTGTGTTTTTGGCAAATCTAGTTTTTGCCCGGATCTTCTGTGTGTTTGCCTTTTGGAGTTTTGTGTTAAAACCTTTGGATCTTTTGTGTGTTTGTCTTTTGGACTTTTGCGTTAAAACCTTTTTTGTAAATAAACCTTGAGCTGTCCCTGCATCTGGTCTGCGATTGGGTCTCTACCTTTCGAATCCTGACACAGTGTGCTTGTGTGGTTGCTCTAGGTCTCACTCTACAGGAACAGTCCAATCAATCAGAGGTGGTAACATTATTCTCCTCTTAGTGACACTGAATTCTAATCACAGAGGAAAAATCACTGTAGTTACAAATCACACACTTATTTCAGGTGACCTCAGGCCTCTCCTTCAGCCTTCTACCTGGGCCCACTGCCCAGCGTACTGCATTAGATATGCTAACAGCTGTCTCTTCATGAGGTTAACTGAACATCCAAATCAGCTCAACTTACATTAGCATTGTAACCCCATGTGTTGGTGTGAATGGGTGATGAGGTGCACAGTAAACAGTCTCCAATACCGTTGTCTTGTGTTAAGTAGTGTGTAGCCAAATAAACAGAATCATAAATGATGTGCACTTGAGTTGTTGTACATGTGCCGTCTTGTTTTCTGAAAAGCAGCACAAAGTCCAGGCTCAGGGTTGTGTGTTATTGGTGCTGTGTGTTATTGATGTTATGTCAGCATAAATCATATCTCACTGCCAGACAAACATCTTCATCATTCTGAGGAAGAGGAGGAGCTGCAGTTTATGGTGCTCATTGATATGCCGATGAACTTGTGTTAGGTAGTGTGTGTAGCCAGTCTCCAGTACTCTCCTACAGTAGCTAATGTGTGTGTAACCAGTCCCCAATCCCCCTCCTTACAGTAGGTAATAATACACTCAAATGAGTTAGTTTTTGTCAGTTATTCCATGTTGTCTTGTTGTTTGGTGAAGTGCTCCTGATTAAAGGTCGGGGCACAGGGCTGTAGGCTGACTTTTTTTATTGATTTTTGTTAATTATTGATTTTGCAGTTTTATGACTGATGTCAATTATTGGTTGATACTAAATGCTACTGATACTCCTCTCGATGTTTATGTCCCTCTTTACAGTCATGCTATCTCTGTACAGCTGATCGGCTCCTCTGATTGATCACCAATGCTGACTGAGTTTCCTCCTCTGCTGTAGTAAAAATGATCACCAAGGCCAAACACGTGTCAAGGAGCATATCTGGGTGTTGGGGGTTTCACCTGAAGTGGTTCATTTTCATAAAAAACCCTGTTTGGGTTTGTACAGCAATGTTGTTGCAAGTGGTTCTGCTGGTTTCAACATTTTTATTACAATTTAGTTTTTATATATTTTTTTTAAATGTAGAGGCTACATACGTAAGGAGAGTTCTGGTTGTTTAATGCTGTAGCCCCGTCTACTGTTGGATTGTACAAATGACATGACAGGGAAAAAAACATTAGATTAAAACATTTTAGATTCTGATTGTGGAAAGCAGAGTTCTGTAATACTTTATAACTCTATATTGACTGGAGCAATACTTACTACATTCTACATACTGTCACGTTCGTCACTGTCTGTTCCTTTTTTCCAGACTTTTATTTTTTATTTGCCCATGTCTTTGTTTACTTTGTTTATTATTATTTAAATCTGCATGACCTCCCCTTCATGTTCATGCATTGAGCCGTGCATGTTACAACAAAGACACACATGCAGTAAACACACCACCCACTCACACCACTCACACACACACAAGCACACACGTACACACCACTCACACACATATGCTCACACCACTCTCTCTCTCACACACACACCTACACACCACTCACACACACATACACACCACTACTCTCACACACACACACACACACACACACACACACACACCACTCTCTCACACACACACATCTGAGTAATAGAATAGTTCACCAGCTCCTTGGTTCTTCTGATCACGGATGTTTTGATTCCATTCTTCAGCTGTTAAGGAAGGAAGAAGCTCAGCCTCAGCACATGGTTTTCCATGTGTGTGAGTGTGTGTGTGTGTGTGTGTGTGTGTGTGTGTGTGTGTGTGTGTGTGTGTGTGTGTGTGTGTGTGTGTGTATGAGCGTGTGTTTTTTTCTATCAGCTGCTTGTTTAGAAAGGCTTCAGGAAATGAGGGAAAGTTCCAGATTTACGACACACACGGTTTGTCCTGTAATATGCTGAACCTGAAACAGGCCATCGGACCCTCCAGCACCCACCAAAACACACTGTTATACGAGCCCTATGAGGACACACAAACTAACACACACACACACACACACACACACACACTCTTCCTAGATTCCTAAAGACCTAAAACAATCAGTTTGTTTGTGTGTGTGTGTGTGTGTGTGGGAGAAAGAAACTGAGCAGTGATGAATCCTCATCAAGCATAGGCGTATGTGTGTGTGTGTGGCCCTGCGTCTGGAGGCAGGGTGGTGGGTGTTTGCTTACACTGGCCACCTCACCACCTTCAGCGGGCAACTCCTCTTCCTCATGTGATGGGGAGGTGTTTAAACACACACACACACACACATACTCACATACACACACACATACCTACAGCATGCATGCAACACACTCACATGAACACACATTCTCTCCTTTGTAACAGCTGTGATGATTTTACTGCATGTACAGATGGTTGTACTTTATGGTGTTTCACAGTGCACTGTGTATGAAAATAAATGATAATTTGGAGCTTGTTACATATGTATTTGCCTTTGGGGGTTTATTTATTTGTGTGTGTGTGTGTGGGTGTGTGTGTGTGTGTGTGTGTTATTTTTACCCTTACAGTAATATGGATTCACCTTTTCGTTACACAAAGCAGACAGTGTTGTAGAACACAGCTGGTTCTTAAGGCTGTTTGGATACTGTGATATTATACCTGTTGATACAAATAGAATGATCACATGGGTGGTGAATGCAGTCATTTGGAATCCAGGTGTGGTTGACATCTGAGGAGATGCTTATTCCAGCATTGTTCATTTAAAACTAGTGAGATTGGATTTTCTACAACAACTATAAACTGATCTAAATAGTTTCAGTAGAAATGTTACTGATGCAACTATTTATACTAACCCAAATGGGGGGGACCAGACTGAGAGTCTGTGAGAATAAAGTGGAGGAGAAGAGAGCTGCTATTAAGGAGCTGAAGGAGAAACAGGAGGAGCAAGCAGCAGCTGTGAGAGCTGTAGGAGGCAGTGTGAACCTCACAGGGGGTCAGGCGGAGGAGCTGAGGACACTTTTCAAATGCTAACACACTGTTTTCAAAACACCTAACAACACATTCAAAACAGAATGATGGCAGATTTCATGCAGTTCTCCGGTAACCATATAGAAATCCATAGAAAATCCTTGTAGATTATTTACAACCAAATGAAATAGTAATCATTCCAAACGCAGGTAATTGCAATTTCAGCTGAAAGCCCACCCAAGTGTCCTATTTCTAGTGTGTTTACCAAACAGACAAGAGAGGATGGGAAGTATTTTGTTTGGAAACATGGATAAAGGGAGGCTCGTTTATTTTCTGGATGACCTGCTTTATCAGCTTGTGCCAGCGGAGGAGAGAGATCGAGAGGCAAGGAACTCCCCTACCTTCGTTGTTGTGTGGGATAATGTGGCATTGCAGCACTGTGCTGCAGTTACAGTCTAGTTTGCTGCGTATCCCAGGATATCAGTGCTATTCCTGCCTCCATACTCCCCCTTCCTAAACCCCATAGAGGCACACTGGCACCTCTCTGACTCCTGGGTGTCTGGCGCCACCTAGTGGCTACGTTAATGTAGTACATCTAAGGATTTGATGGGATCCTAAGAAATGTTATATACTCCCCGCCCGATGAGCTTATGAGCACATGCTCTAAGACTAGAGTTTAAAATGGGCCATTGGGCCAGATTAGAACTGCACAGGCTTGTGTGTGTGTGTGTGTGTGTGTGTGTGTGTGTGTGTGTGTGTTTGACCATTCTATGACCCATGTGTTCCAGAAGAGTATAAGTTGATCATTCTGTCATAGTACACTTATATAGCTGTTTTAGTAGAAGGGAAAGGGGGGTCAGTGCGATTGGGTCATTTTTCTAGTGAGGGCCTCCAAACATTACCCAGTGGGGTTATACACAGCAACCTAATGGAGAAGATGTTTTGCCCCCAATGGTGGCCTCCCCTTGTGCAACTTTCCTGTCCTTTATGTCTGTGCTTTTGTTTTTTAGTATTATTACAACAATGCCTAATTTAGCTTAGCTACTGAGCTGTGTTACAGTTATATTCATCCCCTTCCAGTATGTATGACTATTACACCTCTAATGTGTAATACATTATGCTAAAGGAGCTAGCGCTAAGCTGAGATGAGAATGGGAACCCCTCTGCACCTCCCTCCCAGTACCAGTGCCAGAGGGGTGAAAGCAGGAGATGGGTTGAATGGACCCATAATGATATCTGTTGAATATCTGAGTGTACTAAACAGCAGTCCTAGTCCCTTACTTTGAACTTGGTTAGTATATACCTGTAATGTTATGAAGGATGTCTTCAGGCGGCATAAAAGCCATGACAAATATATTTGAAGAAGTATTTTATTTTGTAATAGATGGATTTACAAAGACACAGCCTGACAAAGCACATTTCATTACTAATGTTTTCAGTTCCACACTGACATACTAACAGTAGGTAAAGGTATATTAACATGTCATCAAACAATAAGCATTCAAGGAGAATTACCTTTACCTTTGGAGGAAAGTTTCATAACTAGTGCCTGCAAATGCATGTTAACATCATACCAGTGTATAAAAGTCCTTTAACATCCAGGAAAACAATCAGAAGATAACAATTCAAAATACCTGATTCCGCAGAATACGTACAGACCATTCAATCCTGTAATCTAATTAACCAACCAAAACAAGAGTTTAACTAAGAGCAGACAGTAAGCACAGATTCAGTAACCAAAGAGAACTAACTCTGACTTCATGTCACACTAAAAGTCTTTCCCAGACCCACCCAGTGACCATGTAGGAAACCAGGAGAGGAGTGTGTTCCATTCTGTCTGTGTTTCTCACTGCTAGCGTCACTCCACACCCAACATAACTTCTACATCAGTATAGTGCTTCCCTCACATGGGGAAGAGCAGGTGGCCAGAGAAGGTGGTGTGGTGGTTATAATTGTCTCTCACCCATGCATTGGGCCACAGCTTCACATAGACCACATCCCCCACCTCCAACAGCAGAGAAGCCCCATTGGAGGCTGCCACGTGAACGGTGTTCTGGACAGTGTAAGCAAGGACAATATGTTCGCCATTTTTATGGAGAGAGACTCCGGAAGGTCTTGATGCATGGCCATTCCCAAACACAAAGACATTAAAGTGGTAGACCCCTCTGACTGGAGCTGTGAAGACCCCTGAGACAGAAAGAGAAATAAACACTCAGACACCCAGACAGATACCATCTGTTTACAAAACAGGGGCGAGTGGCAACAGCTCCAACCACTGACAGGACACATTACAGTACATTAACATCACACTTACACTTACTGACAGCTTTTCTCACCTGTATTTGGGTTGTAAGCATTCCCAATGTTGATGAAGATGTGTTTGTAGACCAGGGGAGTTGCTGCGTTAAAGGGTCCTGTATTTACATCTCCAGATGCTACCAGTGAGGCAGAGAAAGACACCTTCCTCTCCTCTATCTCCCATCTCAGCTCCTGCACCTGGCTCCCTGTGAGGTTCACACTGCCTCCTACAGCTCTCACAGCTGCTGCTTGTTCCTCCTGTTTCTCCTTCAGCTCCCTAATAACAGCTCTCTGCTCCTCCACTGTCTTCTCACTGGCTAACAGTCTGGTCTCCATGCCCTCTGCTTTCTTCTCACTTGCAGCCAGCCTCTCCGTCAGTCTGGTCTCCATGGCCTCTGCATTACTCTCACTGGCTCTCAGTCTGGTCTCCATGGCCTCTGCTTTATTCTCACTGGCTCTCAGCCTGGTGTCCACGGCCTCCATTTGTGCCTTAGTGTATCTGAGCTCCACTCTCTGCTCTGCCATCAGTACACTCATCTCTCTCAGCACCGTGTGGATGTCAGGCTGGCAGGTTTGTTGGGTGGAGGCTGTGGCAGCAGCTTCAGTTCTCTGTGCTGCACCCATAACCTCATTCTCTCTGTTCTCTGCTTCACCATAGTGGCCCTGGTGAGTGATTTCATTTTCACTGATGGTCTCTCCTCTGAGCTGCGTCTCAGCCAAACAGCAGCACAGCAGCACCAGTAGAGCTCCAGAAGTCTTCATGCTGAAACTGGATGATTCTTCTTCTCCTAATCTCTTCTCTTTGTGTACTGTGAGTTCTTGCTCTCAAATATATAGCCTGGTTGCATGTTACCAAGTGATGTCATTGAGATATTCATCAAACAAACAGAATCGTAAACGATGCACACGTGAGGTGTAGTTCATGTGCAGTCCAGGGTCAAGGCTGTGTGTTATTGGTGAAAATAGTGTGATATCAACATGAATCATATCTCACTGCCAGACAAACATTATCAAAAGGAGCTGCAGTTTATGGCGCTCATTGATGTGCCACTCTGGTGATGGCCCCACTGCTGACTTCACTGATCTCAGACTACAATGTGTGGATGTGTCATAAAATCACAGATTGACCTGCATCTCACGTGTTATTGGTGTTGTGTGTTATGGGTATGTTATTGATGTTACGTCAGCATAAAATATATCTCACTGCCAGACAAACATCTTCATCGTCCTGAGGAGGAGCAGGAATACAAACATATGAAATGTTTCAAATTCCTGTCTTATTAACCCATTGTACCTTATGCAGAGATAGAATAGTACAGAGGAACATGCAAAGCTTTTTTTCCCCGACAAGGATCTGAAAGATTTTGTTTATTTGTTTGTTTTTTGTTTTTACTTGATTCCATCTATGCAAACTCTGTGCACCTGTGAAAAGGGCCGAGAAGCATCTATGAGGGAAAGCCAGAGGAAGAGGATCCTCTTTATGTCCCCTGAGCCACTGCTGAGCTCTCACACTGGCACCTCTCTGACTGCTGGGTGTATGGCGCCACCTAGTGGCCACTTTAATGTAGTATATCTAAGGATTTGATGGGATCCTAACATATGTTATATACACCCCTATGAGCTTATGAACACATGCTCTAAGACTAGAGTTTGAAATGGGCCATTTACATTAGAACTGCACAGGCTTGTGTGTGTGTGTGTGTGTGTGTGAGTGTGTTTGACCATTCTATGAACTATGTGTTCAGGAAGAGAACAGTATAAGTTCATCATTCTGTCATAGTACACTCATATAGCTGTTTTAGTGGAAGGGAAAGGGGGGTCAGTGCATGAATGTCACCATCACACTGAGGGGATTGGGTCATTTTCTACTGAGGGCCTCCAAACATTACCTAGTGGGATTATACACAGCAGCCTAATGGAGAAGATGTTTTGCCCCCAATGGTGGCCTCCCCTTGTGCAACTTTCCTGACCTTTATGTCTGTGCTTTTGTTTTTTAGTATTATTGCAACAATGCCTAATTTAGCTTAGCTACTGAGCTGTGCTACAGTTATATTCATCCCCTTCCAGTATGTATGACTATTACACCTCTAATGTGTAATACATTATGCTAAAGGAGCTAGCGCTAAGCTGAGATGTGAATGTGAACCCCTCTGCACCTCCCTCCCTGTACCAGTGCCAGAGGGGTGAAAGCAGGAGATGGGTTGAATGGACCAATAATGATATCTGTTTAATATCTGAGTGTACTAAACAGCAGTCCTAGTCCCTTACCTTGAACTTGGTTAGTATATACCTGTAATGTTATGAAGGATGTCTTCAGGCGGCATGAAAGCCATGACAAATATATTTGAAGAAGTATTTTATTTTGTAATAGATGGATATACAAAGACACAGCCTGACAAAGCACATTTCATGACTAATGTTTTCAGTTCCACACTGACAAAGTAACGGTAGGTAAAGGACATTAACATGTCAACAGACAGCATAACAGATAGATAGCTTTCAAGGAGAATGACCTTTACCTTTGGAGGAAAGTTTCATAACTAGTGCCTGCAAATGCATGTTAACATCCTACCAGTGTATAAAAGTCCTTTAACATCCAGGAAAACAATCAGAAGATAACAATTAAAAATACCTGATTCCGCAGAATACGTACAGACCATTCAATCCTGTAATCTAATTAACCAACCAAAACAAGAGCAGACAGTAAACACATATTCAGCAACCAAAGAGAATGAACCCTGACTTTGTCAAACTAAAAGTCTTTCCCAGACCCACCCAGTGACCTTCTAGGAAACAAGGAGAGGAGTGTGTTCCATTCTGTCTGGGTTTCTCACTGCTAGCGTCACTCCACACCCAACATAACTTCTACATCAGTATACTGCTTCCCTCACATGGGGAAGAGCAGGTGGCCAGAGAAGGTGGTGTGGTGGTTATAAGTGTCTCTCACCCAGGCACCGTGCCACAGCTTCAGGTAGACCACATCCCCCACCTCCAACAGCAGAGAAGCCCCATTGGAGGCTGCCATGTGAGCGGTGTTCTGGACAGTGTAAGCAAGGACAATATGTTCGCCATTTTTATGGAGAGAGACTCCGGAAGCTCTTGATCCATGGCCATTCCCAAACACAAAGACATTAAAGTGGTAGACCCCTCTGACTGGAGCTGTGAAGACCCCTGAGACAGAAAGAGAAATAAACACTCAGAAACCCAGACAGATACCATCTGTTTACAAAACAGGGGCGAGTGGCAACAGCTCCAACCACTGACAGGACACATTACAGTACATTAACATCACACTTACACTTACTGACAGCTTTTCTCACCTGTATTTGGGTTGTAAGCATTCCCAATGTTGATGAAGATGTGTTTGTAGACCAGGGGAGTTGCTGCATTAAAGGGTCCTTTAGTTACATCTCCAGATGCTACCAGTGAGGCAGAGAAAGACACCTTCCTCTCCTCTATCTCCCATCTCAGCTCCTGCACCTGGCTCCCTGTGAGGTTCACACTGCCTCCTACAGCTCTCACAGCTGCTGCTTGTTCCTCCTGTTCCTCCTTCAGCTCCTTTATAACAGCTCTCTGCTCCTCCACTGTCTTCTCACTGGCTATCAGTCTGGTCTCCATGCCCTCTGTTTTCTTCTCACTTGCAGCCAGCCTCTCCGTCAGTCTGGTCTCCATGGCCTCTGCATTATTCTCACTGGCTCTCAGTCTGTTCTCCATGGCCTCTGCTTTATTCTCACTGGCTCTCAGTCTGGTCTCTATGGCCTCCATTTGTGCCTTAGTGTATCTGAGCTCCACTCTCTGCTCCGCCATCAGTGCGCTCATCTCTCTCAGCACAGTGTGGATGTCAGGCTGGCAGGTTTGTTGGGTGGAGGCTGTGGCAGCAGCTTCAGTTCTCTGTGCTGCAGCCATAACCTCATTCTCTCTGTTCTCTGCTTCACCAGAGTGGCCCTGGTGAGTGATGTCATTTTCACTGATGGTCTCTCCTCTGAGCTGCGTCTCAGCCAAACAGCAGCACAGCAGCACCAGTAGAGCTTCAGAAGTCTTCATGCTGAAACTGGATGATTCTTCTTCTCCACTTCTTGTCTCATTGTGTACTGTGTGTTCTTGCTCTCAAATATATAGCCTGGTTGCATGTCACCAAGTGATGTCATTGGGACGTGCAGATATTCATCAAACAAACAGAACCGTATACGATGCACACGTGAGGTGTAGTTTGTGCGTTTGTGCGTTGTGCGTTTTTTAAGTAGTCCGGGGTTCAAGGTTGTGTGTTATTGGTGAAAATAGTGTGATATCAACATGAATCATATCTCACTCCCAGACAAACATCATCAAAAGGAGCTGCAGTTTATGGTGCTCATTGATGTGCTGCTCGTGCCGCTGCTGACTTCACTGATCTCAGACTACAATGTGTGGATGTGTCATAAAATTCCAGATTGACCTGCATCTCCAGAGACTGGGATGACACTGTTTGTCACCTGTGTTTGTTATGTGCCTAATATTCTGTGTTCTGTGGGATCTTCTGTGTCTCCTGTGTTTTTGGCAAATCTAGTTTTTGCCCGGATCTTCAGTGTGTTTGCCTTTTGGAGTTTTGTGTTAAAACCTTTGGATCTTTTGTGTGTTTGTCTTTTGGACTTTTGCGTTAAAACCTTTTTTGTAAATAAACCTTGAACTGTCCCTGCATCTGGTCTGCGATTGGGTCTCTACCTTTCGAATCCTGACACAGTGTGCTTGTGTGGTTGCTCTAGGTCTCACTCTACAGGAACAGTCCAATCAATCAGAGGTGGTAACATTATTCTCCTCTTAGTGACACTGAATTCTAATCACAGAGGAAAAATCACTATAGTTACAAATCACACACTTATTTCAGGTGACCTCAGGCCTCTCCTTCAGCCTTCTACCTGGGCCCACTGCCCAGCGTACTGCATTAGATATGCTAACAGCTGTCTCTTCATGAGGTTAACTGAACATCCAAATCAGCTCAACTTACATTAGCATTGTAACCCCATGTGTTGGTGTGAATGGGTGATGAGGTGCACAGTAAACAGTCTCCAATACCGTTGTCTTGTGTTAAGTAGTGTGTAGCCAAATAAACAGAATCATAAATGATGTGCACGTGAGTTGTAGTACATGTGCCGTCTTGTTTTCTAAAAAGCAGCTCAAAGTCCAGGCTCAGGGTTGTGTGTTATTGGTGTTGTGTGTTATAGGTGTGTTATTGATGTTATGTCAGCATAAATCATATCACTGCCAGACAAACATCTTCATCCTCCCGAGGAAGAGGAGGAGCTGCAGTTTATAGTGCTCATTGATATGCCGCTAGTCTTGTGTTAACTAGTGTGTGTAGCCAGTATCCAGTTCTCCTACAGTAGCTAATGTGTGTGTAACCAGTCCCCAATCTCCCTCCTTACAGTAGGTAATAATACACTCAAATTAGTTAGTTTTTGTCAGTTATTCCATGTTGTCTTGTTGTTTGGTTGATACTAAATGCTACTGATACTCCTCTCGATGTTTATGTCCCTCTTTACAGTTATGCTATCTCTACGACTGATCGGCTCCTCTGATTGATCACCAATGCTGACTGAGTTTCCTCCTCTGCTGTAGTAAAAATGGTCATCAAGGCCAAACACGTGCCAGGTGCCAAGGAGCATATCTGGGTGTTGGGGGTTTCCCCTGAAGTGGTTCATTTTCATAAAAAACCCTGTTTGGGTTTGTACAGCAATGTTGTTGCAAGTGGTTCTGCTGGTTTCAACATTTTTATTACAATTTAGTTTTTATATATATTTTTAAATGTAGAGGCTACATACGTAAGGAGAGTTCTGGTTGTTTAATGCTATAGCCCCGTCTACTGTTGGATTGGACAAATGACATGACAGGGGAAAAAACATTAAATTAAAACATTTTAGATTCTGATTGTGGAAAGCAGAGTTCTGTAATACTTTATAACTCTATATTGACTGGAGCAACACTTACTACATTCTACATACTGTCACGTTCATCACTGTCTGTTCCTTTTTTTCAGACTTTTATTTTTTATTTGCCATGTCTTTGTTTACTTTGTTTATGATTATTTAAATCTGCATGACCTCCCCTTCATGTTCATGCATTGAGCCGTGCATGTTACTGTTAAAGAAAGTATTAGTATATTTTATCATGAATGTCTTTGAGTTTTAAGGTTTGTTCCAAAATGCTGTGTGCCCTGCGTTCTCAATGTAGATTGGACTTTGGAAGACAATTAGCAGAGTCAAGAATGTTAACCCAGAAACCTCACGTATATGTTTACATAAGATAAGAAGGAGAGAGCGGGTTGTGAAATGACTCGTTGCTAAGCAGAAGTAGAATTCAGCTGAGCTGAAGGTATCCTAAGTGCATCCCAGCGTCTTGACTGTCATACTGTGTAAACATTGTGTTTTAATAAAAGGACTTGTTTTCAGCACGGCACGTCAGACAGACTTAAGGTGTCTGTCTCCGTCGGGTCCCGTTCGAAAACCGTCCAGTTCACTTACATGCTGGGTAGTGTTTTTAATCTGCTAACTAACTGTTGAGGGTCTTATCCCTGACAGTTACAACAAAGACACACATGCAGTAAACACACCACCCACCCACAGCACTCACACACACACACGCACACACGTCCACACCACTCACACACATATGCTCACACCACTCTCTCTCTCACACACACACCTACACACCACTCACACACACATACACACCACTACTCTCACACACACACACACACACACACACACACACACACACACACACACACACACACACACACACACCACTCTCTCACACACACACATCTGAGTAATAGAATAGTTCACCAGCTCCTTGGTTCTTCTGATCACGGATGTTTTGATTCCATTCTTCAGCTGTTAAGGAAGGAAGAAGCTCAGCCTCAGCACATGGTTTTCCATGTGTGTGAGTGTGTGTGTGTGTGTGTGTGTGTGTGTGTATGAGCGTGTGTTTTTTTTTATCAGCTGCTTGTTTAGAAAGGCTTCAGGAAATGAGGGAAAGAACCAGATTTTACGACACACACGGTTTGTCCTGTAATATGCTGAACCTGAAACAGGCCATCGGACCCTCCAGCACCCACCAAAACACACTGTTATACGAGCCCTATGAGGACATGAGTATGAGTGTGTGTGTGTGTGTGTGTGTGTGTGTGTGTGTGTGTGTGTGTGTGGGAGAAAGAAACTGAGCAGTGATGAATCCTCATCAAGCATAGGCGTATGTGTGTGTGTGTGTGTGTGTGTGTGGCCCTGCGTCTGGAGGCAGGGTGGTGGGTGTCTGCTTACACTGGCCACCTCACCACCTTCAGCGGGCAACTCCTCTTCCTCATGTGATGGGGAGGTGTTTACACACACACACACACACACACACACACACATATCTCACACACACACACACACACACACACATACACATGCTCACATACACACACACATACCTACAGCATGCATGCAACACACTCACATGAACACACATTCTCTCCTTTGTAACAGCTGTGATGATTTTACTGCATGTACAGATGGTTGTACTATACGGTGTTTCACAGTGCACTGTGTATGAAAATAAATGATCATTTGGAGCTTGTTACATATGTATTTGCCTTTGGGGGTTTATTTATTTATTTGTGTGTGTGTGTGTGTGTGTGTGTTTGTGTGTGTGTGTGTGTGTGTGTGCATGTGTGTGTGTGTGTGTGTTATTTTTACCCTTACAGTAATATGGATTCACCTTTTCGTTACACAAAGCAGACAGTGTTGTAGAACACAGCTGGTTCTTAAGGCTGTTTGGATACTGTGATATTATACCTGTTGATACAAATACAATGATCACATGGGTGGTGAATGCAGTCATTTGAAATCCAGGTGTGGTTGACATCTGAGGAGATGCTTATTCCAGCATTGTTCATTTAAAACTAGTGAGATTGGATTTTCTACAACAACTATGAACTGATCCAAATGGCTTCAGTAGAAATGTTACTGATGCAACTATTTATACTAACCCAAATGGGGGGGACCAGACTGAGAGTCTGTGAGAATAAAGTGGAGGAGAAGAGAGCTGCTATTAAGGAGCTGAAGGAGAAACAGGAGGAGCAAGCAGCAGCTGTGAGAGCTGTAGGAGGCAGTGTGAACCTCACAGGGATTCAGGTGGAGGAGCTGAGGACACTTTTCAAATGCAGTACACTTTTCAAATGCTAACACACTGTTTTCAAAACACCTAACAACACATTCAAAACAGAATGATGGCAGATTTCATGCAGTTCTCCGGTAACCATATAGAAATCCATAGAAAATCCTTGTAGATTATTTACAACCAAATGAAATAGTAATCATTCCAAACGCAGGTAATTGCAATTGCTATTTCTAGTGTGTTTACCAAACAGACAAGAGAGGATGGGAAGTATTTTGTTTGGAAACATGGATAAAGGGAGGCTCGTTTATTTTCTGGATGACCTGCTTTATCAGCTTGTGCCAGCGAAGGAGAGAGATCGAGAGGCAAGGAACTCCCCTAGCTTCGTTGTTGTGTGGGATAATGTGGCATTGCAGCACTGTGCTGCAGTTACAGTCTAGTTTGCTGCGTATCCCAGGATATCAGTGCTATTCCTGCCTCCATACTCCCCCTTCCTAAACCCCATAGAGGCACACTGGCACCTCTCTGACTCCTGGGTGTCTGGCGCCACCTAGTGGCTACGTTAATGTAGTACATCTAAGGATTTGATGGGATCCTAAGAAATGTTATATACTCCCCGCCCGATGAGCTTATGAGCACATGCTCTAAGACTAGAGTTTAAAATGGGCCATTGGGCCAGATTAGAACTGCACAGGCTTGTGTGTGTGTGTGTGTGTGTGTGTGTGTGTGTGTGTGTGTTTGACCATTCTATGACCCATGTGTTCCAGAAGAGTATAAGTTGATCATTCTGTCATAGTACACTTATATAGCTGTTTTAGTAGAAGGGAAAGGGGGGTCAGTTCGATTGGGTCATTTTTCTAGTGAGGGCCTCCAAACATTACCCAGTGGGGTTATACACAGCAACCTAATGGAGAAGATGTTTTGCCCCCAATGGTGGCCTCCCCTTGTGCAACTTTCCTGTCCTTTATGTCTGTGCTTTTGTTTTTTAGTATTATTACAACAATGCCTAATTTAGCTTAGCTACTAAGCTGTGTTACAGTTATATTCATCCCCTTCCAGTATGTATGACTATTACACCTCTAATGTGTAATACATTATGCTAAAGGAGCTAGCGCTAAGCTGAGATGAGAATGTGAACCCCTCTGCACCTCCCTCCCAGTACCAGTGCCAGAGAGGTGAAAGCAGGAGATGGGTTGAATGGACCCATAATGATATCTGTTGAATATCTGAGTGTACTAAACAGCAGTCCTAGTCCCTTTCTTTGAACTTGGTTAGAATATACCTGTAATGTTATGAAGGATGTCTTCAGGCGGCATAAAAGCCATGACAAATATATTTGAAGAAGTATTTTATTTTGTAATAGATGGATTTACAAAGACAGCCTGACAAAGCACATTTCATTACTAATGTTTTCAGTTCCACACTGACATACTAACAGTAGGTAAAGGTATATTAACATGTCATCAAACAATAAGCATTCAAGGAGAATTACCTTTACCTTTGGAGGAAAGTTTCATAACTAGTGCCTGCAAATGCATGTTCACATCATACCAGTGTATAAAAGTCCTTTAACATCCAGGAAAACAATCAGAAGATAACAATTCAAAATACCTGATTCCGCAGAATACGTACAGACCATTCAATCCTGTAATCTAATTAACCAACCAAAACAAGAGTTTAACTAAGAGCAGACAGTAAGCACAGATTCAGTAACCAAAGAGAACTAACTCTGACTTCATGTCACACTAAAAGTCTTTCCCAGACCCACCCAGTGACCATGTAGGAAACCAGGAGAGGAGTGTGTTCCATTCTGTCTGTGTTTCTCACTGCTAGCGTCACTCCACACCCAACATAACTTCTACATCAGTATAGTGCTTCCCTCACATGGGGAAGAGCAGGTGGCCAGAGAAGGTGGTGTGGTGGTTATAAGTGTCTCTCACCCATGCATTGGGCCACAGCTTCAGGTTGACCACATCCCCCACCTCCAACAGAAGAGAAGCCCCATTGGAGGCTGCCATGTGAATGGTGTTCTGGTCAGTGTAGGCAAGGACAATATGTTCGCCATTTTTATGGAGAGAGACTCCGGAAGCTCTTGATCCATGGCCATTCCCAAACACAAAGACATTAAAGTGGTAGACCCCTCTGACTGGAGCTGTGAAGACCCCTGAGACAGAAAGAGAAATAAACACTCAGAAACCCAGACAGATACCATCTGTTTACAAAACAGGGGCGAGTGGCAACAGCTCCAACCACTGACAGGACACATTACAGTACATTAACATCACACTTACACTTACTGACAGCTTTTCTCACCTGTATTTGGGTTGTAAGCATTCCCAATGTTGATGAAGATGTGTTTGTAGACCAGGGGAGCTGCTGCGTTATAGGGTCCTGTATTTACATCTCCAGATGCTACCAGTGAGGCAGAGAAAGACACCTTCCTCTCTTCTATCTCCCATCTCAGCTCCTGCACCTGGCTCCCCGTGAGGTTCACACTGCCTCCTACAGCTCTCACAGCTGCTGCTTGCTCCTCCTGTTTCTCCTTCAGCTCCTTAATAACAGCTCTCTGCTCCTCCACTGTCCTCTCACTGGCTCTCAGTCTGGTCTCCATGCCCTCTGTTTTCGTCTCACTTGCAGCCAGCCTCTCCGTCAGTCTGGTCTCCATGCCCTCTGCTTTCTTCTCACTTGCAGCCAGCCTCTCCGTCAGTCTGGTCTCAATGGTCTCTGCTTTATTCTCACTGGCTCTCAGCCTGGTCTCCGTGATCTCTGCATTATTCTCACTGGCTCTCAGTCTGTTCTCCACGGCCTCTATTTGTGTCTTAGTGTATCTGAGCTCCACTCTCTGCTCTGCCATCAGTACACTCATCTCTCTCAGCACAGTATGGAAGTCAGGCTGGTAAGTGTGTTGGGTGTGGGCTGTGGCAGCAGTTTTGTCTTGGAGATCTTTACCAACTCCTGCAACCACAACTAGACCAGACCACAGCAACAGCAGCACAGCGCCGGGAGTCTTCATGCTCAACACACAGCTTTATAAACGAAATGTGTAACACACACACACCCACGCACCCCATATAGAAACACACACACACACACACACACACACACACACACACACACACACACACACACACATATTAGGAAAAACTAAAAAAATCATCTAAATCATGGTTATATCAGCATGTATACATTAGTGACATTTCTGAAATATTCTCCACAGTGTGAAGTAATGTTTAAGATCACCACAGAACACCACTGTAATGCTGTGATGTTTAGGTTAAGTTTCTGAAATATTCTCCACAGTGTGAAATAATGTTTAAGATCACCACAGAACACCACTGTAATGCTGTGGTGTTTAGGTTAAGTTTCTGAAATATTCTCCTCAGTGTGAAGTAATGTTTATGATCACTACAGAACACCACTGTTATGCTGTGATGTTTAGGTTAAGTTTCTTTGAGGAGCAGTGGCCTTACCTAATCTCAGCGAAAGATGCAGGTGATATTCTAGTCCTCTGTCCCCCTGAAGGAAGTGTCACCTCATCCAGCACAGCGATGCTTTTAAGAGCAGAGGCTGGAGGGAGCACTACCACTGCTCACCAATCAGAGCCTTCTTACACCGAACACACAAACGCCTATCTGGATCAGATCACTTCAACAACTGGTTATACTGGTTCTTCATACTTCTAAAGACAGGCTGTCACAACTCCATGACCTCTTTTGCACACATCTGTGATGCTGTAATGATTTGTATTAGGGCTGTGTCTCTCAAGAAGTCAAACAGAACAGGACAAAGTGGTGCAGCAACCACAGTGCTAATCAAGGGGGTAACGGAAACAAAGCTGATTTTACCAGCAATTCTATGTCGTTTAAATTTATGTCACATTATTTATTGTAGTTTTGATATAGTTTTCATGTTTTTGAAAACTTGTATTTCTATTGAGTTAACGAAATGAGCAGCCTCCGCTTGTGGACGTGTTAAAACCATAATCAAAACCATAACCCCACTCCCAGTAAGGGCCCGGGCTTATTTGCTTATTTACTGAATTCACCTGGAGACCCACCTGCAAGAATCAGAATCAGAATCAGAATCATCTTTATTGGCCAAGTACATTTCCACATACAAGGAATTTTTCCTGGGTTTAATTGCTCTCACTGTACTTAAACTGAAAAATATGCATGCAACAGTTTAGGATAATACATAAATATAATATAATAATAAAATATAATAATCTGTCAACTGTTCATTAGAGTGACGGCAAGGGGAAAAAAACTGTTCCTGTGTCTGGTGGTTTTTGTGTACATAGTTCTGTAGCGCCTGCCAGAGGGGAGGAGCTGGAACAGATTATGTCCAGGGTGTGAGGGGTCTGCAATGATTTCCCCTGCCCGTTTCCTGGCTCTGGATGTGTACAGGTCCTGGATGGTGGGCAGGTCGGCACCAATAATCCTTTCTGCAGACCTGACTGTCCGTTGTAATCTGTACCTGTCCAGTTTAGTGGCCGAACCAAACCAGACAGTGATGGATGAGCAGAGAACAGACTCGATGACTGCAGTGTAAAACTGGATCAGCAGCTCCTGAGGCAGGTTGTACTTCCTGAGCTGGCGCAGGAAGTACATCCTCTGCTGGGCCTTTTTGAGGACTGTATTGATGTTTGGCTCCCACTTCAGGTTCTGGGAGATTGTGGAACCCAAAAACCTGAAGGATTCCACAGCAGACACAGTGCTGTTCAGTATGGTGAGGGGGGGGGCAGTGATGGGGGGCTCCTCCTGAAGTCCACTATCATCTCCACAGTTTTGAGCGAGTTCAACTCCAGGTTGTAGCGACTGCACCACAGGGCCAGATGTTCAACTTCCCTCCTGTATGCAGACTCATCTCCATCTCGGATGAGGCCGATGATTGTTGTGTCGTCTGCAAATTTCAGGAGCTGAACAGACAGGTCTCCTGAGGTGCAGTCATTTGTGTACAGAGAAAAGAGCAGTGGGGAGAGCACACATCCCTGGGGGGCACCAGTGCTGACTGTCCGGGTGCTGGATGTAATTTCACCCAGCCTCACCTGCTGCTTCCTATCTGTCAGGAAGTTCGTAATCCACTGACAGGTGGTGGCGGGCACAGTGAGCTGGGTGAGTTTGGTGTGGAGGACTTCTGGCATGACGGTGTTGAACGCCGAGCTGAAGTCCACAAACAGCATCCTTGCATACGTGCCTGGGGAGTCGAGGTGTTGCAGGATGTAGTGCAGTCCCATGTTTACTGCCTCTTTCACTGACCTATTAGCCCGGTAGGCAAACTGCAGAGGGGGCCAGTGATGACCTTCAGGTGGGACAACACCAGTCTCTCGAAGGACTGAAGAGGCTGGTATTAATTCAACACTAAGCCCTGTTACATCAGTAAAACATGAACTAGAATTAATAACTCACACTTTAGCTACGTAGTCTTACAATTTTTTTTCTTTTAGACACGCTTGAACAAAACCTGTCAGAGAAAACCAACACTCATTTTTAAAGTTGATATGATCAAAAGAGCCAATGTTTATGTTATAAGAGATTACAGGTCATTATTAGAGTCAGCATTTCATGTAAGTTCAGGTATACTGCATCCGTTGTGTTTTTTTGTCCAAAATTGAGTGTTCATCTTGCTGTCCTCTTGTATTTGTGAATGATTTTAAGAAACCTTATTTTTCAGTGTGTGATTTGAGTGGG
This sequence comes from Clupea harengus, assembly GCF_900700415.2. NCBI lineage: Eukaryota > Metazoa > Chordata > Actinopteri > Clupeiformes > Clupeidae > Clupea > Clupea harengus. The sequence goes on along the minus strand of NC_045164.1, from coordinate 21,345,042 downwards.
TAAAGAATGGTGCCATGGGGCCTGTCACTCCCTGTGTGAAAGGGCATGTAAGAGTGATAAAAGGCTTATCCAGCTTTACCGTATATTTGAAACCATACAGTGGGAAAGCTTCCAACTACTTGAAGAATGTTCCTCCTGTTCACTGCTGTCAGTATGAACATAACAACATATTTTACCAGAAGGAAGTGCACGTAGTGCCATCTCTGTTCTTGGCAATGAGAGGCGAGAGCTGGTAATATTGCATTTCTGTGAAGAGAGCGGTTAGTTCTTTTGAAATCATGACTGGTATTTAGGACGAATTCACTTTGAACTTGCATGGACTGACTGATCTGGGGTGAAGTGCTTTAATTAAAAACAAAGCAAATATTCAAAGCATGCAACAAAGCATGCCTACACCCAACAAATGTTCAAAGCATGCAACAAAGTGTGTGTGTGTGAGTGAATGAGTGTGTGTGTGTGTATGTTTGTGGTTGTGTGTGAGAGATTTCGCATTCAATAACGAATACAAATATTATAAGTAATAACTCAAATTGGAAACGAGAAATAAGGACACCATTGAGCTGATACAAATATGTCTGAATAAATAATGAAAATGTATTTGATAATGTACTTAACAATATTGTTATGTACATTACACAGACAAAGCGTTTGGAGGTAGGTCTCATAACTAGTGCCTGAAAAATGCATGTTAACATACTAACAGTGTATAAAAGTCATTTTACATCCAGATCGGGTGATAACAATGCAAAAAAAAACCTGACATTATGTCACACTAAAAGTCCTAACACAGGTGTGCATTCAGTCCATTACAGCCCTAACACAGGTGTGCATTCAGTCCATTACAGCCCTAACACAGGTGTGCATTCAGTTCACTAGAACCCTAACACAGGTGTGTGTTCAGTCCACTAGAACAGTGGTTCTCAAACTAGGGGTCGGGACCCCAAGTGGGGTCACCAAACATTTTTTTGGGGTCGCGAAATGATCTTGCTGACCTGTGCATCAACATATTAGGCTTTGACATGCTGTATAGTCTATCAGAAATGGTGGTTTCTACATCAGGGTGGATAATGAAAACTAATATTGTCTCAGCAAGCAGTCTCATCATTCAAGATGAAACTGAATTTAGACCTATAATATGCCATCTCTGTTCCTGGCAATGAGAGGCGAGAGCTGATGATATTGCATTTCTGTGAAGGGAGCAGTCAGTTATCATGACTGGTATTTAGGACAAATTCCACTTGAACTTGCATGGACTGACTGATCTGGGGTGAAGTGCTTTAATTAAAAACAAACAAATATTTCAGACCCTAAATCGGTGAAGAAACCTACAGAAGAAGGAAAATAGAAAAAATAATTATACAAAATATTAATGATGTCAGCATGACATGATTCCTACAGTTTGAATCAGAGAAGAGCAGGGTGTCTTTCTCTGCTTCAATGGTAACATCTGGTGGTGGTCAGTATTTTGGTCCCTATAGTAAGCCAACCACACTGATCTACAGACATGTCTTCACCAACACTGGAAATGCCTACAACCCCAATACAGGTATGACTGTAAAGACACAGCCCAGATTCAAACTGTAGGAATCATGTCATGCTGACATCATTGATATTTTGTATAATTATTTTTCTATTTTCCTTCTTCTGTAGGTGTCTTCACGGCTTCAGTGTCTGAAATATTTGTTTGTTTTTAATTAAAGCACTTCACCCCAGATCAGTCAGTCCATGCAAGTTCAAGGGGAATTTGTCCTAAATACCAGTCATGATAACTGACTGCTCCCTTCACAGAAATGCAATATTATCAGCTCTCGCCTCTCATTGCCAGGAACAGAGATGGCACTACGTGCACTTCCTTCTGTTAAAATATGTTTCATTGTTGATACTGACAGCAGTGAACAGGACGAACATTGTTCAAGTAGTTGGAAGCTTTCCCACTATATGGTTTCAAATACACGGTAAAGCTTGCTAAGCCTTTAATCACTCTTATATGCCCTTTCACACAGGGAGTGACAGGCCCCATGGCACCATTCTTTACCCACTCAAATCACACACTGAAAAATAAGGTTCCTTAAATTCATTCACAAATACAAGAGGACAGCAAGATGAACACTCAATTTTGGACAAAAAAACACAGATGCAGTATACCTGAACTTACATTAAATGCTGACTCTCTAATAATGGCCTGTAATCTCTTATAACATCAACATCGGCTCTTTTGATAATATCACCTTTAAAAATGAGTGTTGGTTTTCTCTGACAGGTTTTGTTCAAGCGTGTCTAAAAGAAAAACATTTTGTAACACTATGTATTTATTTCCTGAGGTGAGCTACCTTACTAGCTAAAGTATGAGTTATTAATTCTAGTTTATGTTTTACTGATGTAACAGGGCTTAGTGTTGAATAAATACCAGCCTCTTCTTGCAGGTGGGTCTCCAGGTGAATTCAGTAAATAAAGAAATAAGCCCGGGCTCTTACTGGGAGTGGGGTTATGATTTTGGTTTTGGTTTTAACATGTCCACAAGCAGAGGCTGCTCATTTGAGAGCGGAAATATTACAGTTAACGAAAATTAGGTCTAAAACTAAAACTAGCTGTGAAAAAATTATTTAGTTAACTCAATAGAAATACAAGTTTTTTTAAAAACATGAAAACTAGATCAAAACTACAATAAACAATGTCACACAAATTAAAAATGAAATAGAATTGCTGGTAAAATCAGATTTGTTTCCGTTACCCCCTTGATTAGCACTGTGGTTGCTGTACCTCTCACCAACACGTCATCTCCAACACTGGACTGCCTACAACCCCTACAGGTATGACTGTAAAGACACAGCCCAGATTCAAACTGTAGGAATCATTCTACTGTCAGGCTGACATCATTGATATTTATATAATGATTTTTCTATTTTCCCTCTACTGTAGGTGTCTTCATGGCTCCAGTCAGAGGTGTCTACTACTTTGCTGTATTTGTGTATGGAGGTGGTCATGCATCTATAGGTGCAGGAGTATCTCTCCATAAGAATGAAGAAAGGGTTGTCGTTGCTTACAGTCGTCAGCCAAGCCACGTTTATAGCTCCTCTAATGGAGCTTCTCTGCTGCTGGAGGTGGGAGATGTAGTCTTTGTGAAGCTGTGGCCCAATGCATGGGTCCATTGCAGCTCGGCCCACGAGACCACCTTCTCTTGCCACCTGATGTAGAAGTTTTATTGGGTGTGGAGTGACGCTAGCAGTGAGAAACCGACAGAAGGGAACACACTCCTCTCCTTGTTTCTTACATGGTCACTGGGTGGGTCTGGGAAAGACTTTTAGTGTGAAATAAGGGTTCATTCAGGCTTCATTCTCTTTGGTTGCTGGATCTGTGCTTACTGTCTGCTCTTAAACAGTTAAACTCTGTTGTTTTGTTCGGTTAATTAGATTTCATGATTGAATTGTCTTTACATATTCAGCGGAATGAGGTATTTTGCATTGTTATCTTTTGATTGTTTTACTGGATGTAAAAGGACTTTTATACACTGTTAGGATGTTAACATGCATTTTCAGGCACTAGTTATGAAACCTACTTCCAAAGGCTTTGTCTCTGTACATAATCAATTTGTTAAGTACGTTATCAAATACATTTTCATTACTTATTCAGATATATCTGTATCAGCTCACTGGTGTCCTTATTTCTCGTTTCCCATTTGAGTTAATGCTTATGATATTTGTCATCGTTCTTGAATGCGAAATCTCTCTCTCTCACACACACACACACACACACACACACACACACACACACACACACACACACACTAGTTGTTGTTGCGTTTTGTCCTAAATACCAGTCATGATTTCAAAAGAACTAACCACAGAAATGCAATATTACCAGCTCTCGCCTCTCATTGCCAGGAACAGAGATGGCACTACGTGCACTTCCTTCTGGTAAAATATTTTCTGATGTTCATGCTGACAGCAGTGAACGGGAGGAACATTGTATTCTTTGAAGGGAGCAGTCAGTTATCATGACTGGTATTTAGGACAAATTCCCCTTGAACTTGCATGGACTGACTGATCTGGGGTGAAGTGCTTTAATTAAAAACAAACAAATATTTCAGTTCAGGTATACTGCATCTGTGTTTTTTTGTCCAAAATTGAGTGTTCATCTTGCTGTCCTCTTGTATTTGTGAATGAATTTAAGGAACCTTATTTTTCAGTGTGTGATTTGAGTGGGTAAAGAATGGTGCCATGGGGCCTGTCACTCCCTGTGTGAAAGGGCATATAAGAGTGATTAAAGGCTTAGCAAGCTTTACCGTGTATTTGAAACCATATAGTGGGAAAGCTTCCAACTACTTGAACAATGTTCGTCCTGTTCACTGCTGTCAGTATCAACAATGAAACATATTTTAACAGAAGGAAGTGCACGTAGTGCCATCTCTGTTCCTGGCAATGAGAGGCGAGAGCTGATAATATTGCATTTCTGTGAAGGGAGCAGTCAGTTATCATGACTGGTATTTAGGACAAATTCCCCTTGAACTTGCATGGACTGACTGATCTGGGGTGAAGTGCTTTAATTAAAAACAAACAAATATTTCAGACACTGAAGCCGTGAAGACACCTACAGAAGAAGGAAAATAGAAAAATAATTATACAAAATATCAATGATGTCAGCATGACATGATTCCTACAGTTTGAATCTGGGCTGTGTCTTTACAGTCATACCTGTATTGGGGTTGTAGGCATTTCCAGTGTTGGTGAAGACATGTCTGTAGATCAGTGTGGTTGGCTTACTATAGGGACCAAAATACTGACCACCACCAGATGTTACCATTGAAGCAGAGAAAGACACCCTGCTCTTCTCTCTCTCCCTCCTCAGCTCCTCCACCTGACTCCCTGTGAGGTTCACACTGCCTCCTACAGCTCTCACAGCTGCTGCTTGCTCCTCCTGTTTCTCCTTCAGCTCCTTTATAACAGCTCTCTGCTCCTCCACTGTCTTCTCACTGGCTCTCAGTCTGGTCTCCATGGTCTCTACTTTATTCTCACTGGCTCTCAGTCTGGTCTCCATTTGTGTCTTAGTGTATCTAAGCTCCACGCTCTGCTCCGCCATCAGTACACTCATCTCTCTCAGCACAGTGTGGATGTCAGGCTGGCAGGTTTGTTGGGTGGAGGCTGTGGCAGCAGCTTCAGTTCTCTCTGCTGCACCCATAACCTCATTCTCTCTGGTCTCTGCTTCACCAGAGTGGCCCTGGTGAGTGATGTCATTTTCACTGCTGGTCTCTCCTCTGAGCTGCGTCTCAGCCAAACAGCAGCACAGCAGCACCAGTAGAGCTCCAGAAGTCTTCATGCTGAAACTGGACGATTCTTCTTCTCCTCTTCTCTTGTCCTTGTGTACTGTGTGTTCTTGCTCTCAAATATATAGCCTGGTTGCATGTTACCAAGTGATGTCTTTGAGACGTGCAGATATTCATCAAACAAACAGAATCGTAAACGATGCACACGTGAGGTGTAGTTCATGTGCAGTCCAGGGTAAAGGTTGTGTGATATTGGTGAAAATAGTATGATGTCAGCATGAATCATATCTCACTGCCAGACAAACATCATCAAAAGGAGCTGCAGTTTATGGTGCTCATTGATGTGCCACTCTGGTGATGGCCCCACTGCTGACTTCACTGATCTCAGACTACAATGTGTTGATGTGTCATAAAATCACAGATTGACCTGCATCTCCAGAGACTGGGATGACACTGTTTGTCAGCTGTGTTTGTTATGTGCCTAAAATTCTGTGTTTTATGAAGATGTCCTGATCTGGTAGTTCAGTGTGCTTGTGTGGTTGCTCTAGGTCTCACTCTACAGGAACAGTCCAGTCAATCAGAGGTGGTAACATTATTCTCCTCTTAGTGACACTGAATTCTAATCACAGAGGAAAAATCACTGTAGTTACAAATCACACACTTATTTCTGGTGACCTCAGGCCTCTCCTTCAGCCTTCTACCTGGGCCCACTGCCCAGCGTACTGCATTAGATATGCTGACAGCTGTCTCTTCATGAGGTTAACTGAACATCCAAATCAGCTCAACTTACATTAGCATTGTAACCCCATGTGTTGGTGTAAATGGGTGATGAGGTGCACAGTAAATAGTCCCCAATACCATCGTCTTGTGTTAAGTAGTGTGTAGCCAAATAAACAGAATCATAAATGATGTGCACGTGAGTTGTAGTACATGTGCCGTCTTGTTTTCTAAAAAGCAGCTCAAAGGCCAGGCTCAGGGTTGTGTGTTATTGGTGTTGTGTGTTATTGGTGCTGTGTGTTATGGGTTTGTTATTGATGTTATGTCAGCATAAATCATATCTCACTGCCAGACAAACATCTTCATCCTCCTGAGGTAGAGGAGGAGCTGCAGTTTATGGTGCTCATTGATATGCCGCTGAACTTGTGTTAAGTAGTGTGTGTAGCCAGTCTCCAGTACTCTCCTACAGTAGTTAATGTGTGTGTAACCAGTCCCCAATCCCCCTCCTTACAGTAGGTAAAAATACACTAAAATTAGTTTGTTTTTGTCAGTTATTGCGTTCATGTTGCCTTGTTGTTTGCTGAAGTGCTCCTGATTAAGGGTCGGGGCGCTGGGCTGTAGGCTGACAGGGTTGATTTTTGTTAATTATTGATTTTGCAGTTTTATGACTAATGTCAATTATTGGTTGATACTGAATGCTACTGATACTCCTCTCGATGTTTATGTCCCTCTTTACAGTCATGCTATCTCTGTACAGCTGATCGGCTCCTCTGATTGATCACCAATGCTGACTGAGTTTCCTCCTCTGCTGTAGTAAAAATGATCATCAAGGCCAAACACGTGCCAGGTGCCAAGGAGCATATCTGGGTGTTGGGGGTTTCCCCTGAAGTGGTTCATGATAAGGTACATCTTTTCTTCTTAACTCCACTAAAGTGCCGGGGGCAATTCACGCATTCGTGAACGTTTTCTTATCTGGAATTCATTCTAGGCTAGAATCTCCTTGGCACGTTTCTCTTTTTCTTCCTTTCTTTTCTTCTTAAATTGCGCCCCGGATGGCTTTTGCCTCTTCATTATTTTGTTCTTTAAAGTTTCTTGAACACACACACACTCTAACCAAACGCCTCGCTGCGCTAGCATGTTCTGACAACACCAAGGACGTACGTACCCCTTCCGTTTTCGATTTTTGGCTCATTTTACCCTGATGTTAGATTTTTTTTTTATGTCAAAATATTGGTTGGAGATATAGAAGAGGGCGCAAAAAAAACTCTGTCCAGCAAAAAAAATAACACAATTCTTGTTTTTTTTTTTTTTTTTGCTGGGCGCAGTTTTTTGCGCCCCCCTCTGAGTGGTGACCGCCTACACCGCCTGTAGGAAAAACCGCCCCTGGATAAGGGCATTAAAATTTAAATAAAATGATGGAAAAAAATAAATAAATGAAGGGACATTTAGAATAGATAAAAAATTGCGATTAATCGCGATTCAATATTTTAATTGTTTGACAGCACTAGTTTCATCACATCAACAGAATCATAAATGATGTGCACGTGAGTTGTAGTGCATGTGCCGTCTTGTTTTCTAAAAAGCAGCTCAAAGTCCAGGCTCAGGGTTGTGTTTTACTGGTGTTGTGTTATTGGTGTGTTATTGATGTTATGTCAGCATAAAGCATATCTCACTGCCAGACAAATATCTTCATCCTCCTGAGGAAGAGGAGGAATACATACTTATGAAATGTTTCATATTCCTGTCTTATTAACCCATTTGACCTTATGCAGAGATAGAATAGTACAGAGGAACATGCAAAGTTGTTTCCCCCCAACGTGGAGTTAAAAGATTTTGTTTGTTTTTAATTGATTCCATCTATGCAAAACTGTGTGCACCTGTGACCTGTTCCCTGAGCCACTGCTGAGCTCTCACACTGGCACCTCTCTGACTGCTGGGTGTCTGGCGCCACCTAGTGGCTACTTTAATGTAGTACATCTAAGAACTTAATGGGATCCTAACATATGTTATATACACCCTTATCAGCTTATTAACACATGCTCTAAGACTAGAGTTTGAAATGGGCTGTTTACACTAGAACTGCACAGGCTAGTGTGCGTGTGTGTGTGTGTGTGTGTGTGTTTGACCATTCTATGAACTGTGTTCAGGAAGAGAACAGTATAAGTTGATCATTCTGTCATGGTACACTCATATTGCTGTTTTAGTGGAAGGGAAAGGGGGGGTCAGTGCATGAATGTCACCATCATACTGATAAGATTGGGTCATTTTTCTAGTGAGGGCCTCCAAACATTACCTAGTGGGGTTATACACAGCAACCTAATGGAGAAGATGTTTTGCCCCCAATGGCGGCCTCCCCTTGTGCAACTTTCCTGACCTTTATGTCTGTGCTTTTGTTTTTTAGTATCATTACAACAATGCCTAATTTAGCTTAGCTACTGAGCTGTGTTACAGTCATATTCATCCCCTTCCAGTATGTATGACTATTACACCTCTAATGTGTAATGCATTATGCTAAAGGAGCTAGCGCTAAGCTGAGATGTGAATGTGAAACCCTCTGCACCTCCCTCCCTGTACCAGTGCCAGAGAGGTGAAAGCAGGAGATGGGTTGAATGGACCAATAATGATATCAGTTGAATATCTGAGTGTACTAAACAGCAGTCCTAGTCCCTTACTTTGAACTTGGTTAGTATATACCTGTAATGTTATGAAGGATGTCTTCAGGCGGAATAAAAGCCATGACAAATATATTTGAAGAAGTATTTTATTTTGTAATAGATGGATATACAAAGACACAGCCTGACAAAGCACATTTCATTAATAATGTTTTCAGTTCCACACTGACAAAGTAACAGTAGGTAAAGGACATTAACATGTCAACAGACAGCATAAAAGATAGATAGCATTCAAGGAGAATGACCTTTACCTTTGGAGGAAAGTATCATAACTAGTGCCTGCAAATGCATGTTAACATCCTACTAGTGTATAAAAGTCCTTTAACATCCAGGAAAACAATCAGAAGATAACAATTCAAAATACCTGATTCCGCAGAATACGTACAGACCATTCAATCCTGTAATCTAATTAACCAACCAAAACAAGAGTTTAACTAAGAGCAGACTGTAAGCACAGATTTAGCAACCAAAGAGAATGAACCCTGACTTTGTCACACTAAATGTCTTGCCCAGACCCACCCAGTGACCATGTAGGAAACAAGGAGAGGAGTGTGTTCCCTTCTGTCTGTTTCTCACTGCTAGCATCACTCCACACCCAACATAACTTCTACATCGGTCTACTGCTTCCCTCACATGGGGAAGAGCAAGTGGCCAGAGAAGGTGGTGTGGTGGTTATGACTGTCATGGACCCATGCATTGGGCCACAGCTTCACATAGACCACATCTCCCACCTCCAGCAGCAGAGAAGCTCCATTAGAGGAGCTATAAATGTGGCTTGGCTGGTGACTGTAAGCAATGACAACATGTTCTTCATTCTTATGGAGAGTGACTCCTGATTGTGTAGATGCATGACCACCTCCATACAAAAATACAGCAAAGTAGTAGACACCTCTGACTGGAGCCATGAAGACACCTACAGTAGAGGGAACATAGAAAAATAATTATACAAAATATCAATGATGTCAGCATGACAGTATTATGATTCCTACAGTTTGGATCTGGGCTGTGTCTTTACAGTCATACCTGTATTGGGGTTGTAGGCATTTCCAGTGTTGGTGAAGACATGTCTGTAGACCAGTGTGGTTGGCTTATTAAAGGGACCAAAAGTCTCACTACCAGATGTTACCAGTGAGGCAGAGAAAGACACCCTGCTCTTCTCTCTCTCTCTCCTCAGCTCCTCCACCTGACTCCCTGTGAGGTTCAGATTCACTGTCAGAGCTGAACACAACAAACAAAACACACACAGAGAGAAAGAGAGAGAGAGAGAGAAACAGAGAGAGAAAGAGAAAGGAATTAACCCAAACAAAAAAACATATTAATTATATCCTTGAGCTGAACTTCCATGTTTGACGTGCAAAAAGATTAATTTGGGAACATAATCAGTAATTTCATACCTTCGTTTTCACTCTGAAACCGCTCCACTAGTCTCTCACTGGCAGTCAGTCTGGCGTCAGTCTGTCTGAGATCCACTCTCTGTTCCTCGACTGTCTTCTCACTGGCTGTCAGTCTAGCTTCAGTCTGTCTGAGATCCACTCTCTGCTCCTCGACTGTCTTCTCACTGGCTCTCAGTCTGGTCTCCACGGTCTTTGCTTTATTCTCACTGGCTTTCAGCCTGGTCTCGATGGCCTCCATTTGTGTCTTAGTGTATCTGAGCTCCACTCTCTGCTCCACCATAAGTGCGCTCATCTCTCTCAGCACAGTGTGGATGTCAGGCTGGCAGGTTTGTTGGGTGGAGGCTGGGGCAGCAGCTTCAGTTCTCTGTGCTGCACCCATAACCTCTTTTTCTCTGTTCTCTGCTTCACCAGAGTGGCCCTGGTGAGTGATGTCATTTTCACTGATGGTCTCTCCTCTGAGCTGCGTCTCAGCCAAACAGCAGCACAGCAGCACCAGTAGAGCTCCAGAAGTCTTCATTATACTGGATGATTCTTCTTCTCCACTTCTCTTCTCATTGTGTACTGTGTGTTCTTGCTCTCAAATATATAGCCTGGTTGCATGTTACCAAGTGATGTCATTGGGACGTGCAGATATTCATCAAACAAACAGAATCGTATACGATGCACACGTGAGGTGTAGTTCGTGTTTTTTTTTTTTTTTTAAGTAGTCCAGGGTCAAGGTTGTGTGTTATTGGTGAAAATAGTGTGATATCAACATGAATCATATCTCACTCCCAAACAAACATTATCAAAAGCAGCGGCAGTTTATGGTGCTCATTGATGTGCTGCTCGTGCCGGAATACAATGTGTGGATGTGTCATAAAATCCCAGATTGACCTGCATCTCCAGAGATTGGGAGTACAGTTTGTCAGCTGTGTTTGGTATGTGCCTAATATTCTGTGTTTTATGAAGATGTCCTGGTCTGGTAGTCCAGTGTGCTTGTGTGGTTGCTCTAGGTCTCACTCTACAGGAACAGTCCAGTCAGTCAGAGGTGGTAACATTATTCTCCTCTTAGTGACACTGAATTCTAATCACAGAGGAAAAATCACTGTTGTTACAAATCACACACTTATTTCAGGTGACCTCAGGCCTCTCCTTCAGCCATCTACCTGGGCCCACTGCCCAGCGTACTGCATTAGATATGCTAACAGCTGTCTCTTCATGAGGTTAACTGAACATCCAAATCAGCTCAACTTACATTAGCATTGTAACCCCATGTGTTGGTGTGAATGGGTGATGAGGTGCACAGTAAACAGTCTCCAATACCGTTGTCTTGTGTTAAGTAGTGTGTAGCCAAATAAACAGAATCATAAATGATGTGCACTTGAGTTGTTGTACATGTGCCGTCTTGTTTTCTGAAAAGCAGCACAAAGTCCAGGCTCAGGGTTGTGTGTTATTGGTGCTGTGTGTTATTGATGTTATGTCAGCATAAATCATATCTCACTGCCAGACAAACATCTTCATCATTCTGAGGAAGAGGAGGAGCTGCAGTTTATGGTGCTCATTGATATGCCGATGAACTTGTGTTAGGTAGTGTGTGTAGCCAGTCTCCAGTACTCTCCTACAGTAGCTAATGTGTGTGTAACCAGTCCCCAATCCCCCTCCTTACAGTAGGTAATAATACACTCAAATGAGTTAGTTTTTGTCAGTTATTCCATGTTGTCTTGTTGTTTGGTGAAGTGCTCCTGATTAAAGGTCGGGGCACAGGGCTGTAGGCTGACTTTTTTTATTGATTTTTGTTAATTATTGATTTTGCAGTTTTATGACTGATGTCAATTATTGGTTGATACTAAATGCTACTGATACTCCTCTCAATGTTTATGTCCCTCTTTACAGTCATGCTATCTCTGTACAGCTGATCGGCTCCTCTGATTGATCACCAATGCTGACTGAGTTTCCTCCTCTGCTGTAGTAAAAATGATCACCAAGGCCAAACACGTGCCAGGTGCCAAGAAGCATATCTGGGTGTTGGGGGTTTCCCCTGAAGTGGTTCATTTTCATAAAAAACCCTGTTTGGGTTTGTACAGCAATGTTGTAGCCAGTGGTTCTGCTGGTTTCAACATTTTTATTACAATTTAGTTTTTATATATTTTTCTAAATGTAGAGGCTACATACGTAAGGAGAGTCCTGGTTGGTTAATGGTATAGCCCCGTCTACTGTTGGATTGGACAAATGACATGACAGGGAAAAAAACATTAAATTAAAACATTTTAGATTCTGATTGTGGAAAGCAGAGTTCTGTAATACTTTATAACTATATATTGACTGGAGCAACACTTACTACATTCTACATACTGTCACGTTCATCACTGTCTGTTCCTTTTTTTCAGACTTTTATTTTCTATTTGCCATGTCTTTGTTTACTTTGTTTATTATTATTTAAATCTGCATGACCTCCCCTTCATGTTCATGCATTGAGCCGTGCATGTTACTGTTAAAGAAAGTATTAGTATATTTTATCATGAATGTCTTTGAGTTTTAAGGTTTGTTCCAAAATGCTGTGTGCCCTGCGTTCTCAATGTAGATTGGACTTTGGAAGACAATTAGCAGAGTCAAGAATGTTAACCCAGAAACCTCACGTATATGTTTACATAAGATAAGAAGGAGAGAGCGGGTTGTGAAATGACTCGTTGCTAAGCAGAAGTAGAATTCAGCTGAGCTGAAGGTATCCTAAGTGCATCCCAGCGTCTTGACTGTCATACTGTGTAAACATTGTGTTTTAATAAAAGGACTTGTTTTCAGCACGGCACGTCAGACAGACTTAAGGTGTCTGTCTCCGTCGGGTCCCGTTCGAAAACCGTCCAGTTCACTTACATGCTGGGTAATGTTTTTAATCTGCTAACTAACTGTTGAGGGTCTTATCCCTGACAGTTACAACAAAGACTCACATGCAGTAAACACACCACCCACCCACAGCACTCACACACACACACGCACACACGTCCACACCACTCACACACATATGCTCACACCACTCTCTCTCTCACACACACACCTACACACCACTCACACACACATACACACCACTACTCTCACACACACACACACACACACACACACACACACACACACACACACACACACACACACACACACACACACACACACACCACTCTCTCACACACACACATCTGAGTAATAGAATAGTTCACCAGCTCCTTGGTTCTTCTGATCACGGATGTTTTGATTCCATTCTTCAGCTGTTAAGGAAAGAAGAAGCTCAGCCTCAGCACATGGTTTTCCATGTGTGTGAGTGTGTGTGTGTGTGTGTGTGTGTGTGTGTATGAGCGTGTGTTTTTTTTTATCAGCTGCTTGTTTAGAAAGGCTTCAGGAAATGAGGGAAAGAACCAGATTTACGACACACACGGTTTGTCCTGTAATATGCTGAACCTGAAACAGGCCATCGGACCCTCCAGCACCCACCAAAACACACTGTTATACGAGCCCTATGAGGACATGAGTATGAGTGTGTGTGTGTGTGTGTGTGTGTGTGTGTGTGTGTGTGTGTGTGTGTGTGTGTGTGTGTGTGGGAGAAAGAAACTGAGCAGTGATGAATCCTCATCAAGCATAGGCGTATGTGTGTGTGTGTGTGTGTGTGTGTGTGGCCCTGCGTCTGGAGGCAGGGTGGTGGGTGTCTGCTTACACTGGCCACCTCACCACCTTCAGCGGGCAACTCCTCTTCCTCATGTGATGGGGAGGTGTTTACACACACACACACACACACACACACACACACACACACACACACATATCTCACACACACACACACACACACACACATACACATGCTCACATACACACACACATACCTACAGCATGCATGCAACACACTCACATGAACACACATTCTCTCCTTTGTAACAGCTGTGATGATTTTACTGCATGTACAGATGGTTGTACTATACGGTGTTTCACAGTGCACTGTGTATGAAAATAAATGATCATTTGGAGCTTGTTACATATGTATTTGCCTTTGGGGGTTTATTTATTTATTTGTGTGTGTGTGTGTGTGTGTGTTTGTGTGTGTGTGTGTGTGTGTGTGTGTGCATGTGTGTGTGTGTGTGTGTTATTTTTACCCTTACAGTAATATGGATTCACCTTTTCGTTACACAAAGCAGACAGTGTTGTAGCCTGGATACCAGACCGAACTTAGCCCCGCCCACACATTTTTTGGTTGGGAAGTTCGGTCTGGCATTACTCCATTGAGGAGAAATTATCTGCGGCTCGATATCGGCCGTACCAATCAAATTGTTAAGGCGGGCTTTATACGATGATGGACAGATGATCAACAGTAACGTAACCAACCACGTCACCAACACACGAGTTGAATTAGTTTTCAACAAACATGGCTGCCGCTGGAGAGCTGAAATGTATAGATTCGAGTCCATTTAGACATTGACAGTGCATTCATTTTGAAAGAGGAACAGAGAAACGCGATTAAGGCATTTGTCAATCGAAAAGATGTTTTTGCCTTCCTTCCTACGGGATCCGGTAAAAGTGTAATGTATCAGCTGCCCCTGGTCACATACTACGTTGTTCTGATTGGTTGTAGGTAACCAATTGAGCGAAGAGGCATTTTTTCTCCTGGTTCGGTTGAAACACGCCCCATAATCACAGCCCAATGGAGCGATATCAGACTCATATTCTGACTAGAATTATGAGTATGACATCGTCAGGCTAACAGTGTTGTAGAACACAGCTGGTTCTTAAGGCTGTTTGGATACTGTGATATTATACCTGTTGATACAAATACAATGATCACATGGGTGGTGAATGCAGTCATTTGAAATCCAGGTGTGGTTGACATCTGAGGAGATGCTTATTCCAGCATTGTTCATTTAAAACTAGTGAGATTGGATTTTCTACAACAACTATGAACTGATCCAAATGGCTTCAGTAGAAATGTTACTGATGCAACTATTTATACTAACCCAAATGGGGGAGACCAGACTGAGAGTCCGTGAGAATAAAGTGGAGGAGAAGAGAGCTGCTATTAAGGAGCTGAAGGAGAAACAGGAGGAGCAAGCAGCAGCTGTGAGAGCTGTAGGAGGCAGTGTGAACCTCACAGGGATTCAGGTGGAGGAGCTGAGGACACTTTTCAAATGCAGTACACTTTTCAAATGCTAACACACTGTTTTCAAAACACCTAACAACACATTCAAAACAGAATGATGGCAGATTTCATGCAGTTCTCCGGTAACCATATAGAAATCCATAGAAAATCCTTGTAGATTATTTACAACCAAATGAAATAGTAATCATTCCAAACGCAGGTAATTGCAATTGCTATTTCTAGTGTGTTTACCAAACAGACAAGAGAGGATGGGAAGTATTTTGTTTGGAAACATGGATAAAGGGAGGCTCGTTTATTTTCTGGATGACCTGCTTTATCAGCTTGTGCCAGGGAGGAGAGAGATCGAGAGGCAAGGAACTCCCCTACCTTCGTTGTTGTGTGGGATAATGTGGCATTGCAGCACTGTGCTGCAGTTACAGTCTAGTTTGCTGCGTATCCCAGGATATCAGTGCTATTCCTGCCTCCATACTCCCCCTTCTGAAACCCCATAGAGGCACACTGGCACCTCTCTGACTCCTGGGTGTCTGGCGCCATCTAGTGGCTACTTTAATGTGGTACATCTAAGGATTTGATGGGATCCTAAGAAATGTTATATACTCCCCGCCCGATGAGCTTATGAGCACATGCTCTAAGACTAGAGTTTAAAATGGGCCATTGGGCCAGATTAGAACTGCACAGGCTTGTTTGTGTGTGTGTGTGTGTGTGTGTGTGTGTGTGTTTGACCATTCTATGACCCATATGTTCCAGAAGAGTATAAGTTGATCATTCTGTCATAGTACACTTATATAGCTGTTTTAGTAGAAGGGAAAGGGGGGTCAGTGCGATTGGGTCATTTTTCTAGTGAGGGCCTCCAAACATTACCCAGTGGGGTTATACACAGCAACCTAATGGAGAAGATGTTTTGCCCCCAATGGTGGCCTCCCCTTGTGCAACTTTCCTGTCCTTTATGTCTGTGCTTTTGTTTTTTAGTATTATTACAACAATGCCTAATTTAGCTTAGCTACTGAGCTGTGTTACAGTTATATTCATCCCCTTCCAGTATGTATGACTATTACACCTCTAATGTGTAATACATTATGCTAAAGGAGCTAGCGCTAAGCTGAGATGAGAATGGGAACCCCTCTGCACCTCCCTCCCAGTACCAGTGCCAGAGGGGTGAAAGCAGGAGATGGGTTGAATGGACCAATAATGATATCAGTTGAATATCTGAGTGTACTAAACAGCAGTCCTAGTCCCTTACCTTGAACTTGGTTAGTATATACCTGTAATGTTATGAAGGATGTCTTCAGGCGGCATGAAAGCTATGACAAATATATTTGAAGAAGTATTTTATTTTGTAATAGATGGATATACAAAGACACAGCCTGACAAAGCACATTTCATGACTAATGTTTTCAGTTCCACACTGACAAAGTAACGGTAGGTAAAGGACATTAACATGTCAACAGACAGCATAACAGATAGATAGCATTCAAGGAGAATGACCTTTACCTTTGGAGGAAAGTTTCATAACTAGTGCCTGCAAATGCATGTTAACATCCTACCAGTGTATAAAAGTCCTTTAACATCCAGGAAAACAATCAGAAGATAACAATTAAAAATACCTGATTCCGCAGAATGCGTACAAACCATTCAATCCTGTAATCTAATTAACCAACCAAAACAAGAGCAGACAGTAAACACATATTCAGCAACCAAAGAGAATGAACCCTGACTTTGTCAAACTAAAAGTCTTTCCCAGACCCACCCAGTGACCATGTAGGAAACAAGGAGAGTGTGTTCCATTCTGTCTGGGTTTCTCACTGCTAGCGTCACTCCACACCCAACATAACTTCTACATCAGTATACTGCTTCCCTCACATGGGGAAGAGCAGGTGGCCAGAGAAGGTGGTGTGGTGGTCATAAGTGTCTCTCACCCAGGCACCGTGCCACAGCTTCAGGTAGACCACATCCCCCACCTCCAACAGCAGAGAAGCCCCATTGGAGGCTGCCACGTGAACGGTGTTCTGGACAGTGTAAGCAAGGACAATATGTTCGCCATTTTTATGGAGAGAGACTCCGGAAGCTCTTGATGCATGGCCATTCCCAAACACAAAGACATTAAAGTGGTAGACCCCTCTGACTGGAGCTGTGAAGACCCCTGAGACAGAAAGAGAAATAAACACTCAGAAACCCAGACAGATACCATCTGTTTACAAAACAGGGGCGAGTGGCAACAGCTCCAACCACTGACAGGACACATTACAGTACATTAACATCACACTTACACTTACTGACAGCTTTTCTCACCTGTATTTGGGTTGTAAGCATTCCCAATGTTGGTGAAGATGTGTTTGTAGACCAGGGGAGTTGCTGCATTAAAGGGTCCTTTAGTTACATCTCCAGATGCTACCAGTGAGGCAGAGAAAGACACCTTCCTCTCTTCTATCTCCCATCTCAGCTCCTGCACCTGGCTCCCCGTGAGGTTCACACTGCCTCCTACAGCTCTCACAGCTGCTGCTTGCTCCTCCTGTTTCTCCTTCAGCTCCTTAATAACAGCTATCTGCTCCTCCACTGTCCTCTCACTGGCACTCAGTCTGGTCTCCATGCCCTCTGCTTTCTTCTCACTTGCAGCCAGCCTCTCCGTCAGTCTGGTCTCAATGGTCTCTGCTTTATTCTCACTGGCTCTCAGCCTGGTCTCCGTGATATCTGCATTATTCTCACTGGCTCTCAGTCTGTTCTCCACGGCCTCTATTTGTGTCTTAGTGTATCTGAGCTCCACTCTCTGCTCTGCCATCAGTACACTCATCTCTCTCAGCACAGTGTGGAAGTCAGGCTGGTAGGTTTGTTGGGTGTAGGCTGTGGCAGCAGTTTTGTCTTGGAGATCTTTACCAACTCCTGCAACCACAACTAGACCAGACCACAGCAACAGCAGCACAGCGCCGAGAGTCTTCATGCTCAACACACAGCTTTATAAACTAAATGTGTAACACACACACACCCACGCACCCCATATAGAAACACACACACACACACACACACACACACACACACACATTAGGAAAAACTAAAAAATCATCTAAATCATGGTTATATCAGCATGTATACATTAGTGACATTTCTGAAATATTCTCCACAGTGTGAAGTAATGTTTAAGATCACCACAGAACACCACTGTTATACTGTGATGTTTAGGTTAAGTTTTTGTGAGGAGCAGTGGCCTTACCTAATCTCAGCGAAAGATGCAGGTGATATTCTAGTCCTCTGTCCCCCTGAAGAAAGTGTCACCTCATCCAGCACAGCGATGCTTTTAAGAGCAGAGGCTGGAGGGAGCACTACAACTGCTCACCAATCAGAGCCTTCGTACACTGAACACACAAACGCCTATCTGGATCAGATCACTTCTACAACTGGTTATACTGGTTCTTCATACTTCTAAAGACAGGCTGTCACAACTCCATGACCACTTTTGCACTCATCTGTGATGCTGTGATGATTTTTGTTAGGCCTGTGTCTCTCAAGAGGTCAAACAGAACAGGACAAAGTGGTACAGCAACCAAAGTGCTAATCAAGGGGGTAACGGAAACAAAGCTGATTTTACCAGCAATTCTATGTTGTTTAAATTTGTGTCACTCTATTTATTGTAGTTTTGATCTAGTTTTCTATTAAGTTAACAAAACTTTTGTTTCACAGCTAGTTTTAGTCTTAGTTTTCGTTAACTATAATAATTCTGCGCACAAATGAGCAGCTTCCGCTTGTGGACGTGTTAAACTCATAACAAAAACCATAACCCCACTCCCAGTAAGGGCCCGGGCTTATTTGTTTATTAACTGAATTCACCTGGAGACCCACCTGCAAGAAGAGACTGGTATTTATTCAACACTAAGCCCTGTTACATCAGCAAAACATAAACTAGAATTAATAACTCACACTTTAGCTACGTAGTCTTACAATTTTTTTTCTTTTAGACACGCTTGAACAAAACCTGTCAGAGAAAACCAACACTCATTTTTAAAGTTGATATGATCAAAAGAGCCGATGTTATAAGAGATTACAGGCCATTATTAGTGTTAGGATCTTGTGAAGCACAACTGCAGGAGACAAGGTTTGGAGGACTCACAGAGGGTTTATTCCAGAAACAACAACAGATTCAATGGCACACGGTAAACAAAAGATGTCCTTCCAATAAATAACACAAAACGCCGTCTTTAGGCAACAAACTCAAAAAGTCCACAAAGTATCCAAAATCACAGAAACAATATAAAGTCCAACAGACCGTGAGCTGCGGCAAACAAGGATCAATAATCACAGGAGCAAGTTCCTGCTAGGAGCAGGTGAGCATACAGAGTTGACTGTCCCTCGGTTAGAAATCTCATGACTGAGCAACGAAGCTCAGAAACAAGGGGCTTAAGACAGCCGCCTGAAACGAGGACCAGGTGATTCCTCTGATCACCTGGCATGGGGTTTCCTAGGCCGGAACTCAGGGGCTTGTGGGTTCTGGCGGCATCTCCTGGCCGGTCGAGGTATGACAGTACCTCCCTCCTTACGACCGTCACCGGACGGTCCTGCGACACCAGGCTGGTCTCTTCGGAAGTCGCGGATGAGGGACTTGTCAATGATGTGGCGCGCTGGTATCCAGCAGCGTTCCTCCGGACCATACCCCTCCCAATCAACCAGGTACTGTGTTCCCCGGCCCACTCGCCGAGAGTCCAGGAGTTCTTTAACTGTGAACACTGGACCGCCTGCCACAAAACGAGAAGGTGGAGGTGGGGGGGCTGGAGGAGACAAAGGGGAGGTTAGAACAGGCTTCAGTAAAGAGACATGAAAAACTGGGCTCACCCGAAGCGACCTTGGTAAGGCAAGCTGATACGCCACTGGATTTATCCGCCTCACAATCCTAAAGGGCCCGATGAAGCGTGGCTTGAATTTCTTGGACTCCACACGCAGAGGGATATCCCGTGTGGACAACCACACCTTCTGGTCCACGCGGAATGATGGGGTAGCTCTCCTCTTGCGGTTGGCCTGACGCTGAGAGCATGCGGAGGCACGCTTCAGGGCTGTACGAGCTCGCTTCCAGGTTCTTCTGCACCTAGCAATAGCAGCTTCAGCAGAGGGGACGTTCACCTTGGGTTGCTCAGAGGGGAAGAATGGTGGCAAGAATCCAAACTGCACCTCGAACGGACACATACCCGTAGAGGTGTTGACCAGCTGGTTATGTGCAATCTCTGCCCAGATGAGCATGCGACTCCAGGTCTTGGGGGTTTTGGAGACCACACAGCGCAGGTACTTCTCCAGCTCCTGGTTAACCCTTTCAGTCTGCCCATTTGACTGGGGGTGAAACCCTGAAGAGAGACTGACAGAGGTCTTAAATAGGGACCAGAAAGCTTTCCAGTACCTTGAACTGAACTGTGGACCCCGATCGGACACCACATCGGCCGGCACTCCATGGTACCGAACCACCTCTTTCAGGATGACCTCGGCGGTCTCTTTGGCTGTGGGTAGCTTGGGAAGAGGGACAAAATGAGCAGCCTTAGAAAAACGGTCTACAATTACTAAAATGACAGTGTTACCTTCGGACGGTGGTAGCCCTGAAACAAAGTCCATCGAGATGTGGGACCAAGGGCGACTGGGGATAGGGAGGGGGCGAAGCAGCCCTGCGGGAGCTTGGTGAGAAGACTTTTGTGTGGCACACACAGCACAGGCTTGGACGTAAGCGAACACCTGCTTATTCATGTTGGGCCACCAAAACCGACGACGGATGAACTCCAACGTCCGACGTGTTCCGGGGTGCCCAACTAGGTGCTCATCATGACCCCACCTAAGCACATCAGCCCGTAATGTTGTCGGGACAAACAGGCAACCGGATGGGCCACCTCCTGGATCCGGTTCCACCTGCTGAGCCTGAAGGATGGAGTCTTCCAAGGCCAGTCGTACTTGCCCTATCACTCGGTATGGTGGAATAATGTTCTCGGGTGGAGCATCCTGCTCGGAGGCATCGTACTGACGGGAAAGGGCATCCGCCTTCGTGTTCTTAGAACCCGGCCTGTAGGTGAGGATGTAATCGAAACGGTTAAAAAAAAACAGGGCCCACCGGGCCTGGCGGGGGTTTAGTCTCTTAGCCTCCTTCAAGTATTGTAGGTTCTTATGGTCAGTGAGTACTTGGAACTGGTGAGTGGCCCCCTCTAGCCAGTGCCTCCACTCCTCCAATGCAAGCTTAATGGCTAGCAACTCTCTGTCCCCGACATCATACCTTTGTTCAGTAGGCGTCAGCTTCCGCGAGTAGAAGGCACACGGATGGACCTTACCATCTTGGGATGACCTCTGGGAGAGTATGGCACCAACCCCAGTGTTGGAGGCATCCACCTCCACCATGAAGGGAAGAGCAGGGTCGGGGTGCCGTAGGATAGGCGCAGTGGTGAACCGTTTCTTCAGGGCCTCAAAAGCTGCCTGGGTTTCTGCTGTCCATCTTATCCTGGATGTTTGGCCACGGGTGAGTGCAGTAATGGGAGCTGCAACAGAACTGAAGTTACGGATAAACCGTCTGTAAAAATTAGCGAAACCAAGAAAGCGTTGTACTTGTTTCAGAGACGTGGGCTCTGGCCATTTAACAACAGCCTGCACCTTTCCAGGATCCATAGACACGCCCTGTGGTGAGATGTGAAAGCCTAAAAAAAACGTGTTAGACACATGAAACTGGCACTTCTCCAACTTCACAAAAAGCTTGTTCTCCCAAAGAAGGTTGAGTACCCGCCGGACCTGCTGGACATGAGACTCAAGGTCTTTGGAGAAGACGAGGATGTCGTCTAGATAGACAAATACACACCGGTTAATCATCTCCCGCAGCACGTCATTCACCAGAGCCTGGAACACAGAAGGGCAGTTAGACAAACCAAAGGGCATGACTTTGTACTCGTAGTGGCCACTAGGAGTACTAAAGGCAGTCTTCCACTCATCACCGCTTCTGATGCGCACTAGATGGTAAGCGTTACGCAGGTCCAGCTTGGAAAAAACCTTTGCCCCCCTGAGTAGGTCAAACGCCGTGGACATCAAGGGAAGAGGGTATTTGTTCTTGACCCGTTACCTTGTTCAAGCCTCTGTAATCAATGCACGGGCGTAGGCCCCCATCCTTCTTGGGCACAAAGAAAAAACCTGCTGAAGCAGGAGACGTGGATGTTGTGATTAACCCATTACCAAGAGCCTCCTGAATGTATTCCTCCATTGCTCTGGTCTCAGGTACGGACAGCGGGTACAGCCTACCCCGTGGGGGCATCGTGCCAGGCAGGAGGTCAACAGCCATATCGTATGGTCTGTGTGGAGGAAGAGTACTAGCCTTGGACTTAGAGAACACTTCTCAGGTCATGGTACTGCTGAGGCAACGATGCTAGGTCTACCTCGGGAACTACTTGAGAAAGCTTTGGCGACCCCTGGACCATGGTCCTGTGCACGCCGTGTCCTCTGGGCAGTTCGCCGGAGCAGGTCCCTTCACACTCTGGTCCCCAAGCTACTAAAACACCCCTTCTCCAATTAAACTGGGGGGAGTGTGTTTTTAGCCAGGGATACCCCAGTACCAAAGGCTCTCTTGGAGAGTCAATTAAAAAGAATCTACACCATTCCACATGTTTGACCCCCACCTGCATCTTCAAAGGCTTAGTGACAAACTCAATTAGTCCTGACCCTAAGGGTCGTCCATCTAGAGCCTGGACAGTGTAAGTGGAGGGACTCACCACATAAGGAATATTGAGTCTTTTAGCCAGAGTGAGGTCCATGAGGTTCTCCTCTGCCCCGGAGTCCACCAATGCAGGGAGAGAAGTCTTGGAGTCACCTTCCCACTCCAGTGTGACCGAAAGCTGCAGCCGTGACGATGGTTGAGAGGACCTAGCCGCCCCGCTCACTAGTGGTCCCCTCTGTCCTAGCGAGCGTTTGTCTTTTCCCAAGAGTTCTGGGCATCTATCCCTGAAGTGGCCGGTCACCCCACAGTACAGGCAGCAGTTCTCACGCCTCCGTCGTTCCCTCTCGTCAAGTGAGATTCGTGCTCGCCCAAGCTGCACGGGTTCCTCCACTTCCTTGTAAGGGAGCTGACTGGGAGGCTGTTTCCTGGGGGGTGCTAAGGAGAACTGGACGTTAGTAGTGCGTTCCCGTCTACGTTCACGAGATCTTCGGTCCAGGTCAGATGTAAGTTTCATCAACTCTTCAAGGCTGTGTCCCCACTCCCGGTTGACCAGGTCATCTTTCAGATCTTCATGGAGACCGTGATAGAATGTAGTCATCAGGCAGTCCCCTTCCCAGCCAGATTGTGTAGCCAGGGTACGAAACGCTATGGCATAGTCTGCCACCGACCGCCTGCCTTGCTTGAGTTGGAGGAGATGTTTGGCTGACTCACGACGACTGGTGGGGCGCCCAAAGATGGTCTGGACCTCGGTCATGAATGCTGCGGCGTAGTGACAGATGGGTAGATCCCTCTCCCAAACTGCCGTGGGCCATTCCAGGGCTCTTCCAGATAGCAAGGTGGTGATGTAAGCCACCTTGGACTCCTCTGTGGGGAAGCTGTCTGGCTGTAGTCGGAAACCCAAGGCACATTGGGTCAAAAAGCCCCGGCAGACCTCCGGGTCTCCCTCAAACTGCTTGGGTAGTGGGAAGCGGGTGCCAGAATGAGGGCTGGAAACGACTGGTGGTGTCGCAGGGGTTGAAGGCTGAGGTGTTGTATCACTCCTGGGCCCCGCCTGAGAGGTGGTCGGGACAGAGCTATTCAGCTGGTGCAGGAACTGCCCCAGGGTGTGAACGCGCCTCTCCATAGCCATACCCATTCTGCTCAGGATTGTGTGCACGTCCTCTGTCTCCGCTGCGCTTGCTTGTGGCTCAGTCATGCTGTTAGGATCTTGTGAAGCACAACTGCAGGAGACAAGGTTTGGAGGACTCACAGAGGGTTTATTCCAGAAACAACAACGGATTCAATGGCACACGGTAAACAAAAGATGTCCTTCCAATAAATAACACAAAACCCCGTCTTTAGGCAACAAACTCAAAAAGTCCACAAAGTATCCAAAATCACAGAAACAATATAAAGTCCAACAGACCGTGAGCTGCGGCAAACAAGGATCAATAATCACAGGAGCAAGTTCCTGCTAGGAGCAGGTGAGCATACAGCATTGACTGTCCCTCGGTTAGAAATCTCATGACTGAGCAACGAAGCTCAGAAACAAGGGGCTTAAGACAGCCACCTGAAACGAGGACCAGGTGATTCCTCTGATCACCTGGCATGGGGTTTCCTAGGCCGGAACTCAGGGGCTTGTGGGTTCTGGCGGCATCACCTGGCCGGTCGAGGTATGACAATTAGAGAGTCAGCATTTAATGTAAGTTCAGGTATACTGCATTCGTTGTGTTTTTTTGTCCAAAATTGAGTGTTCATCTTGCTGTCCACTTGTATTTGTGAATTACTTTAAGAAACCTTATTTTTCAGTGTGTGATTTGAGTGGGTAAAGAATGGTGCCATGGGGCCTGTCACTCCCTGTGTGAAAGGGCATATAAGAGTGATTAAAGGCTTAGCGAGCTTTACCGTATATTTGAAACCATATAGTGGGAAAGCTTCCAACTACTTGAACAATGTTCCTCCCGTTCACTGCTGTCAGCATGAACATCAGAAAATATTTTACCAGAAGGAAGTGCACGTAGTGCCATCTCTGTTCCTGGCAATGAGAGGTGAGTGCTGGTAATATTGCATTTCTGTGGTTAGTTCTTTTGAAATCATGACTGGTATTTAGGACAAAACGCAACAACAACTAGTGTGTGTGTGTGTGTATGTGTGTGTGTGTGTGTGTGTGTGTGTGTGTGTGTGTGTGTGTGTGTGTGAGAGAGAGAGAGATTTCGCATTCAAGAACGATGACAAATATCATAAGCATTAACTCAAATGGGAAACGAGAAATAAGGACACCAGTGAGCTGATACAGATATATCTGAATAAGTAATGAAAATGTATTTGATAACGTACTTAACAAATTGATTATGTACAGAGACAAAGCCTTTGGAAGTAGGTTTCATAACTAGTGCCTGAAAATGCATGTTAACATCCTAACAGTGTATAAAAGTCCTTTTACATCCAGTAAAACAATCAAAAGATAACAATGCAAAATACCTCATTCCGCTGAATATGTAAAGACAATTCAATCATGAAATCTAATTAACCGAACAAAACAACAGAGTTTAACTGTTTAAGAGCAGACAGTAAGCACAGATCCAGCAACCAAAGAGAATGAACCCTGAATGAACCCTTATTTCACACTAAAAGTCTTTCCCAGACCCACCCAGTGACCATGTAAGAAACAAGGAGAGGAGTGTGTTTCCTTCTGTCGGTTTCTCACTGCTAGCGTCACTCCACACCCAATAAAACTTCTACATCAGTCTACTGCTTCCCTCACATGGGGAAGAGCAAGTGGCCAGAGAAGGTGGTTTCGTGGTTATAGCTGCAATGGACCCATGCATTGGGCCACAGCTTCACATAGACCGCATCTCCCACTTCCAGCAGCAGAGAAGCTCCATTAGAGGAGCTAACAACTTTGCTTGGCTGATGACTGTAAGCAACGACAACCCTTTCTTCATTCTTATGGAGAGATACTCCTGCACCTATAGATGCATGACCAACTCCATACACAAATACAGAAAAGTGGTAGACACCTCTGACTGGAGCCATGAAGACACCTACAGTAGAGGGAAAATAGAAAAATTATTATATAAATATCAATGATGTCAGCCTGACAGTAGAATGATTCCTACAGTTTGAATCTGGGCTGTGTCTTTACAGTCATACCTGTATTGGGGTTGTAGGCAGTCCAGTGTTGGAGATGACATGTTGGTGAGAGGTACAGCAACCACAGTGCTAATCAAGGGGGTAACGGAAACAAATCTGATTTTACCAGCAATTCTATTTCATTTTTAATTTGTGTGACATTGTTTATTGTAGTTTTGATCTAGTTTTCATGTTTTTAAAAAAACTTGTATTTCTATTGAGTTAACTAAATAATTTTTTCACAGCTAGTTTTAGTTTTAGACCTAATTTTCGTTAACTGTAATATTTCCGCTCTCAAATGAGCAGCCTCTGCTTGTGGACATGTTAAAACCAAAACCAAAATCATAACCCCACTTCCAGTAAGAGCCCGGGCTTATTTGTTTATTTACTGAATTCACCTGGAGACCCACCTGCAAGAAGAGGCTGGTATTTATTCAACACTAAGCCCTGTTACATCAGTAAAACATAAACTAGAATTAATAACTCATACTTTAGCTAGTAAGGTAGCTCACCTCAGGAAATAAATACATAGTGTTACAAAATGTTTTTCTTTTAGACACGCTTGAACAAAACCTGTCAGAGAAAACCAACACTCATTTTTAAAGGTGATATTATCAAAAGAGCCGATGTTGATGTTATAAGAGATTACAGGCCATTATTAGAGAGTCAGCATTTAATGTAAGTTCAGGTATACTGCATCTGTGTTTTTTTGTCCAAAATTGAGTGTTCATCTTGCTGTCCTCTTGTATTTGTGAATGAATTTAAGGAACCTTATTTTTCAGTGTGTGATTTGAGTGGGTAAAGAATGGTGCCATGGGGCCTGTCACTCCCTGTGTGAAAGGACATATAAGAGTGATAAAAGGCCTAGGGAGCTTTACAGTATATTTGAAACCATACAATGGGAAAGCTTCCAACTACCTGAACAATGTTCCTCCTGTTCACTGCTGTCAGTATCAACAATGAAACATATTTTAACAGAAGGAAGTGCACGTAGTGCCATCTCTGTTCTTGGCAATGAGAGGCGAGAGCTGATAATATTGCATTTCTGTGAAGGGAGCAGTCAGTTATGATGACTGGTATTTAGGACAAATTCCCCTTGAACTTGCATGGACTGACTGATCTGGGGTGAAGTGCTTTAATTAAAAACAAACAAATATTTCAGACACTGAAGCCGTGAAGACACCTACAGAAGAAGGAAAATAGAAAAATAATTATACAAAATATCAATGATGTCAGCATGACATGATTCCTACAGTTTGAATCTGGGCTGTGTCTTTACAGTCATACCTGTATTGGGGTTGTAGGCATTTCCAGTGTTGGTAATGACATGTCTGTAGATCAGTGTGGTTGGCCTACTAAAGGGACCAAAATACTGACCACCACCAGATGTTACCATTGAAGCAGAGAAAGACACCCTCCTCTCCTCTCTCTCCCTCCTCAGCTCCTCCACCTGACTCCCTGTTATGTTCACACTGCCTCCTACAGCTCTCACAGCTGCTGCTTGCTCCTCCTATTTCTCCTTCAGCTCCTTAATAACAGCTCTCTGCTCTTCTACTTTATTCTCACTGGCTCTCAGTCTGGTCTCCATGGTCTCTACTTTATTCTCACTGGCTCTCAGTCTGGTCTCCATTTGTGTCTTAGTGTATCTGACCTCCACTCTCTGCTCCGCCATCAGTGCGCTCATCTCTCTCAGCACAGTGTGGATGTCAGGCTGGCAGGTTTGTTAGGTGGAGGCTGTGACAGCAGCTTCAGTTCTCTCTGCTCCACCCATAACCTAATTTTCTCTGGTCTCTGCTTCACCAGAGTGGCCCTGGTGAGTGATGTCATTTTCACTGGTCTCCCCTCTGAGCTGCGTCTCAGCCAAACAGCAGCACAGCAGCACCAGTAGAGCTCCAGAAGTCTTCATGCTGAAACTGGACGATTCTTCTGTCTTCTCATCTGCTGCTTGTTCTTTCAGTCAAATATATACTCTGTGACCTGGCTACATATTACCAAGCCGTGTCCTAAGGTTGTGTTTCATCTAGTGCTGTCAGTTAAACGCGTTATTAACGGCGTTAACGCAAACCCATTTTAACGCCGTTAATTTTTTTTAGCGCGAGATTAACGCAAGATTCTTTTTCTTTTTTTTTTTTAGATTAACGTACTTTTTGGCCTTGCAAACTGTGTAGTATGCTAACGTTACGGTTTGAGTGAATGGTGAGCGCGATACGGCGAAATGGATGATAAAAAGCTTCTGAATGGAAAGTTTACTTTTAAAAGTTGTCTTGTGCAAAAGAAGCGAGCTTCACTGTTGTCTGAAAATGTCAACAGGCAGCTGGCTGAAAGCAAAGAAGTAGTAGGCTTACCTTTTAACCTAACTGTTACGGTTCATTGTTTCTGAAATAAGAGGCCTGACTGCTATGTTCCCAGCAAACTTGAAAAAAAGAAAATATTAAGCCATGGTTTAACTGCACTATAGGCTGAGTCCTTGTTTACCTGAAATGTGCACTTTATAATTTTATTTTGTACCGCCCTGTTTGGCAATGTTGGTTTTCAATCAAATAAAACATTTGCATAAAGCAAGCCAATCCACTTTTCCATGTTGATAAGGGCAGGGGCGGCCCTAGCACATTTGGCGCTCTAGGCGAGCACCCCCCCCCCCCCCACAAAAACGGAATTGCAACTTTCAAACGCTATTTTGCCCTGTAAGACTGAATTTCTTTCACATAAACACAACAACGATCGCAACGATGAACAAACATTAATTCAAGAACAAATCACTGAGAAAATGTCACGCCTGTGCTGGACTACGCTCCGGCCACGCCCCCTGTTCAACTGTTTATGGACACACACACACCTCCTCGTCATCTTCCCAATCGCCTGCAAATAATGTTTTCTTAGTCTTCTAAAAGTGAATCTAAAATTATATAACAAAAGTATGTATTATCATCATGTAGCTATTATGTAGTTATTAAGCATTTTGGTGTATTTGGACAGCCTGACATTTTTTTATTCCAAGATGCATAGCTCTTGTTGAATCATGTCTAATTAAACTGGCTAGCTCGCTCCACCAAAACTAACGTTGTTATGATTACTCAATTTTTTATGACGCAAATTGCAGTACAGCTGAACTTGAACTGATGTTTCGACTGAATGGCAATAACAAGGAACGTCACAAGTCACTGGCTAGCTAGCGTTAGCTAACTAGCAAGATTACATACAATCCATTCGCTAAAGTTGACACTTGGATTTTTACCAGTAGCCTATTCCTCACTTGTTGACAGTTGCCGTGTTTGGCTTCCTTAATGGGTATGCTATGCAACGAGTAAGATATGTGTAGTGTTGTTGCACTGGCTATTGGCTTTATATGTGCGCCCCTATTTTAATCATGTCTTTTTTTGTATAATGTAGAATAAATGGACATATCATTTTTTATATACCCGCCTCTGTAAAATCCTTAAAAAACTATGTGACAGGGAGTAGGAAAACTTTCAATGATAAGGTACATCTTTTCTTCTTAACTCCACTAAAGTGCCGGGGGCAATTCACGCATTCGCGAACGTTTTCTTATCTGGAATTCATTCTAGGCTAGAATCTCCTTGGCACGTTTCTCTTTTTCTTCCTTTCTTTTCTTCTTAAATTGCGCCCCGGATGGCTTTTGCCTCTTCATTATTTTGTTCTTTAAAGTTTCTTGAACACACACACACTCTAACCAAACGCCTCGCTGCGCTAGCATGTTCTGACAACACCAAGGACGTACGTAACCCTTCCGTTTTCGATTTTTGGCTCATTTTACCCTGATGTTAGATTTTTTTTTTATGTCAAAATATTGGTTGGAGATATAGAAGAGGGCGCAAAAAAAACTCTGTCCAGCAAAAAAAATAACACAATTCTTGGTTTTTTTTTTTTTTTTTTGCTGGGCGCAGTTTTTTGCGCCCCCCTCTGAGTGGCGACCGCCTACACCGCCTGTAGGAAAAACCGCCCCTGGATAAGGGCATTAAAATTAAAATAAAATGATGGAAAAAAATTAATAAATGAAGGGACATTTAGAATAGATAAAAAATTGCGATTAATCGCGATTAAATATTTTAATTGTTTGACAGCACTAGTTTCATCACATCAACAGAATCATAAATGATGTGCACGTGAGTTGTAGTGCATGTGCCGTCTTGTTTTCAAAAAAGCAGCTCAAAGTCCAGGCTCAGGGTTGTGTTTTACTGGTGTTGTGTTATTGGTGTGTTATTGATGTTATGTCAGCATAAAGCATATCTCACTGCCAGACAAATATCTTCATCCTCCTGAGGAAGAGGAGGAATACATACTTATGAAATGCTTCATATTCCTGTCTTATTAACCCATTTTACCTTATGCAGAGATAGAATAGTACAGAGGAACATGCAAAGTTGTTTCCTCCCAACATGGAGTTAAAAGATTTTGTTTGTTTGTTTGTTTTTAATTGATTCCATTTATGCAAAACTGTGTGCACCTGTGACCTGTTCCCTGAGCCACTGCTGAGCTCTCACACTGGCACCTCTCTGACTGCTGGGTGTCTGGCGCCTTCTAGTGGCCACTTTAATGTAGTATATCTAAAGAATTTGATGTGATCCTAACATATGTTATATACACCCTTATGAGCTTATGCTCTAAGACTAGAGTTTGAAATGGGCTGTTTACATTAGAACTGCACAGGCTTGTGTGTGTGTGTGTGTGTGTGTGTGTGTGTGTTTGACCATTCTATGAACTATGTGTTCAGGAAGAGAACAGTATACGTTTATCATTCTGTCATAGTACCCTCATATAGCTGTTTTAGTGGAAGGGAAAGGGGGGTCAGTACATGAATGTCACCATCATACTGAGGGGATTGGGTAATTTTTCTAGTGAGGGCCTCCAAACATTACCCAGTGGGGTTATACACAGCAACCTAATGCAGAAGATGTTTTGCCCCCAATGGTGGCCTCCCCTTGTGCAACTTTCCTGACCTTTATGTCTGTGCTTTTGTTTTTTAGTATTATTACAACAATGCCAAATTTAGCTTAGCTACTGAGCTGTGCTACAGTTATATTCATCCCCTTCCAGTATGTATGACTATTACACCTCTAATGTAGGGTGACCAGATTTCCCAGACCTAAAACCGGGACACTTTGCGCGCGACCGTAATGCTCGTGCACGCACACGCTTTTTATCCTGAACATGTGCCCAGGTCAGACATAGACATAGATTTTGCCAACAGCACACATAGGCCTACTGTTCACAACATAATGGGGTATCTCAGTTATTATTCATGCATTTTCTATGTAGCCTACATATCTAAGAAAAAATATTAAAAGACATTGAGTGAGTTTTGTGTGGGACCAACTTTATTTTTCAGAATTAAAGCATTCTTTTGGAAAAATTCATGCGTGAATTCATGATAATTGTATCCTGTACCCTTAGCGTAAAGTGTTACCAGTGTTATTCCAACAACACACACACCCTATTGGAAACATTCATTCCGTATATTTGTTAGAGGAGTAAATTTGCTGAAGTATCATTTTATTGGCTAACGTCCCCTCCTCAGCAGCCCGCTTGAGCTCACCACTTCCAGCGCTAACATTGCTAAAATTGCTAAAATAGGTGGCTATGCTGCTAGCCCCTGCCTCATGTTTGGCTGTTTTCACATGATCTTTCACATCTGCGCTACCACCATGGCTTACAGAACATGAGGTTTTGCAGTGTGTGCAGAACGCTGCATAATCATCGCCCTGGACTAGCTATGGATATAGCCTGACCATTAAAACGAGACAGATAGAAGAGGCTTTTGCAACAATGTTTACAAATATACATTGTAACGCTGGCTGCACAGATTATGCAGACACAGACCACTACGATTGACTGACACACACACACATTGTTCAAATCAACTGCTGGACGCTTTATTAGTCCTTCTACATGGGTTTAGTTAATGATCGGGCTATAATAAGTAGGGATGGGTATCGTTTGGGTTTTTTCCAATACCGGTGCTAAACCGATACTTTTAAAACGATACCGGTGCCTGAACTGATACTTTTTCTTTTTATAAAGCACAAAGCGACGATTGACCACATTAAAGAAAGGCTTTTTTTATTCCCAAGGCAATTTTTTTTCTTCAAATTGAACAATATATTAACTGTTTAAAGTATATTATGAATAAAAAAAACATACAAAACACTTGGCTTCAAACTACAGCTTTAAACTTTTTAACTTCAAACTATGAACATTATATTAACTGTAAACAACCGTTTATAGTATATTTAAATAAATATAAATAAATACAAAAAACAGCTTCAAACTTCTTTTGCAAAAATAAGAGCATATTTGCCTTTGGAGTCAAAAATGTATTATTTTGTTTGCATTTATTTCATGAAATTTCACCATTTTATGAGTTGTTTTCCTATCTTTTCTATCTTGTTTATAGTTAATCTTGTTACTTGAACACACTGAGTACGAGAAAATGTGTACTTCCCCTTTAAGAGACTACCGTAGGTTAGCTGTCATCTCCGTTTATTTTTCAGTCTTCGGTTGCTGATCTGCCTTTGACTCTTGCCTTCTCTCCCCTCTTTTCACGCAATTGTTTTGTTGCATTTGCTGCACGTCGCGATGTTTGAATCTTTTTGTGCGAAATACAGCCACACTTTTGACCGTTTATCTTTCGGTATTTTCTCTGTTAAAAGGTTGATGGCTAGTTCTGTTTGTGCTTGCTCTGTGAAATGCTGCCTGCTCTTCACCGTCATAAGACTGTTGCTATGAAAACACCAATGAGCGTGAGCGACACAGGACAAAGTTTACATTGGGAGCTGGGGCAGTTTTACATGTGCCCCACGGAATCTGCCTAGCGACCGTGTTCAATTGGCGCAGGCACCGAAATGAAGCACCGAAATCTGCGTTGCATTTCGGTCCGGGTAGGTACCAGTTGTATTGGAACCGGTTCCATATTGGTACCGGTTCTTGGTACCCAACCCTAATAATAAGACCACATCGGCGATGTAATCGCTGACAACCGGGACAATTTCATAGTGGTTGGTGTAAACCGGGACATTTTAGCGTCCCGACAGGTTTTTGTCGGGACTCGGGACACGCAACTCAGAATCGGGACTGTCCCGGTCAAACCGGGACGTCTGGTCACCCTACTCTAATGTATAATGCATTATGCTAAAGGAGCTAGCGCTAAGCTGAGATGAGAATGTTAACCCCTCTGCACCTCCCTCCCAGTACCAGTGCCAGAGGGGTGAAAGCAGGAGATGGGTTGAATGGACCCATAATGATATCAGTTGAATATCTGTGTACTAAACAGCACTCCTAGTCCCTTACTTTGAACTTGGTTAGTATATACCTGTAATGTTATGTAGGATGTCTTCAGGCGCCATGAAAGCCATGACAAATATATTTGAAGAAGTATTTTATTTTGTAATAGATGGATATACAAAGACACAGCCTGACAAAGCACATTTCATTACTAATGTTTTCAGTTCCACACTGACATACTAACACAGGGCTCTCAAGTTTTGAAGACAGGCAAGAGTGACATATCCCCCCCCCCCCGGCGACGCCCCGGCCCACCCCCATTCCGCCCGCCCCGCCCCTGCCGTATGCCCACAGACCAGCCCCCCCCCCCCCCCCCCCCCCCCCCCCCCCCATTTTATTATTAGTGTTTTGTTGTTGTTAATAATTGTTCAGACTTGCAGAAAAGATTTGACACATGGCACTGACAATTCAACCAATTACAAAGTATTTATTCAATTTGGGAGAGAGAGAGAGAGAATTATGACTTGTGTTGTTTATGTAGGTGTTTGTTGCCTTTTTGGACTCTTTTATCATTTTTGGTATTGGTTCCCATTATATATGCCATAGTCATAGAATTGGATGTATTAATTGCACTTCAGTGCCTGCTGTTTGGCCTGATGCCCCTTACTATGTGCCTTGTCACATCCCGCACACCTGGATGGGCACAGGAGGTCTCTTGGCGCAGATAGAGCACCAGTAATATGAGCTGCTGTTTCCTACAGTAATACATGGCCATTTAGAGGTCCATTCACTATTAAAAGAGGTCTTGTAGGTGGCTGCTCCTGGGACTTTTCTCCCTTTTGTTCTAGCCATCTCCTCCACTGTTTCTTCCACCGTCTCCTCCTCCTCCACCTGCACTGTCTCTCCCTCCTCTACCTGTACTGTCTCTTCCTCTTCCACCTGCACAGTCTCTTCCTCTTCCACCTGCACTGTCTCTTCCACTTCCACCATCTCCTCCTCTAATGTGTTTACGACCTTCTCTGGGCCTAATCTGGCCTTTTTAGGGGGCTTTCCCCTTTGGGCGAAGGACAGGATGCTTATTTGTTTTTTACCTGACATCTTTGAAAGACAGATGCAATGATTAATGCATCCATGGCCAGGATATTTATAACATGCTAGTATGCCTAATGAGCTCGCGATTCACAACTTCACCAGGCGTGAAGAAGCCTCGGAATCTGAATAGAATGTTCAAGCAAACACATTTACAAAAAATAATGCCCATAACATAATTGAATATTAAGGGCTGCCTAATATTCGTTCGAATTATAGGCTATATGTATTCTTAATAGGCCTGCTCGAATTTATTTTAGCCTATTAACGAAGTTCGGAGTCAAAGCTATAGTGAAAAGGCAAACTGTGTTGGCTACAAACACTCAATAAAAACTGATCTGGGAAATATTCTCTAACTGCAGTCAAGTTGTCATTGCTTGTGTCAAACCATTGTGAATTTGTTGTAACATTAAAACAGGAGACGACTTACTCTTTGTAGAAGACTGATGCTCGGAGCTCCAGTGGTTTCCTCAAGTGAACGTGAAACTTTCGAAAGATCAATCGCGCGCAATTCCAGGATGCTTTATTTTCATTGGTTGCTGGATTAAATCTTACCCAGATACAACAGATGTATTTTTCGGATTGGCTATTGTGTAGCCCCTTTTTTTTTTTTGATTGGCTGATAAGTGGCACCTCACGGCAGAACTCCAGGGGATTCGGGGAGACGTGCTTGATTCCTCCATGGTGAGGGCAGCGCGGCCAGGTCATGTTTGCGCGCTGCGGCACATTAAATAGCCTAGAGTTTTTTTTCAGCGTGAGAAATACGATGTGTGGCGGGAGTGCGTGACTAAAGACCGAAATGAGTGACTGTCACGCTCAATGCGTGACACTTGAGAGCCCTGCTAACAGTAGGTAAAGGTATATTAACATGTCAACAAACAATAAACTGATAGATAGCATTCAAGGAGAATTACCTTTACCTTTGGAGGAAAGTTTCCTAACTAGTGCCTGCAAATGCATGTTAACATCCTACCAGTGTATACAAGTCATTTAACATCCAGGAAAACAATCAAAAGATAACAATTAAAAATACCTGATTCCGCAGAATACGTACAGATCATTCAATCCTGTAAGCTAATTAACCAACCAAAACAAGAGTTTAACTGAGAGCAGACAGTAAGCACAGATTCAGCAACCAAAGAGAACAAACTCTGACTCTGACTTTATGTCACACTAAAAGTGTTTCCCAGACCCACCCAGTGACCATGTAGGAAACAAGGAGAGGAGTGTGTTCCATTCTGTCTGTTTCTCGCTAGCAGCGTCACTCCACACCCAACATAACTTTTACATCAGTATAGTGCTTCCCTCACATGGGGAAGAGCAGGTGGCCAGAGAAGGTGGTGTGATGGTTAGAAGTGTCTCTCACCCAGGTATTCTGCCACAGCTTCAGGTTGACCACATCCCCCACCTCCAACAGAAGAGAAGCCCCATTGGAGGCTGCCATGTGAACGGTGTTCTGGGCAGTGTAGGCAACGCAAATATGCTCTCCGTTTTTATGGAGAGAGACTGCGGAAGTTCTTCCATTGCCATCCGCAAACACAAAGACATTAAAGTGGTAGACCCCCCTGACCGGAGCTGTGAAGACCCCTGAGACAGAAAGAGAAATAAACACTCAGACACCCAGACAGGTATCATCTGTTTACAAAACAGGGGCGGAGTGTCAACAGCTCCAGCCACTGACAGGACACATTACAGTACATTAACCAAACACTTGCACTTACTGACAGCTTTTCTCACCTGTGTTTGGGTTGTAAGCATTCCCAATGTTGGTGAAGATGTGTTTGTAGACCAGGGGAATTGCTGTGTTAACGGGTCCTTTAGTTACATGTTCAGATGTTCCCAGTGAGGCAGAGAAAGACACCTTCCTCTCCTCTATCTCCGATCTCAGCTCCTGCACCTGGCTCCCTGTGAGGTTCACACTGCCTCCTACAGCTCTCACAGCTGCTGCTTGTTCCTCCTGTTTCTCCTTCAGCTCCTTTATAACAGCTCTCTGCTCCTCCACTGTCTTCTCACTGGCTCTCAGTCTGGTCTCCATGCCCTCTGCCTTCTTCTCACTTGCAGCCAGCCTCTCCGTCAGTCTGGTCTCCATGGCCTCTGCTTTCACACACACACACACACACACACACACACACACACACACACACACACACACACACAAATAAACCTCCAAGGGCAAATACATTTGACCAAACTCCAAATTATCATTTATTTCCATACACAGTGCACTGTGAAACACCATATAGTAAAACCATCTGTACATGCAGTAAAATCATCACAGGTGTGACAAAGGAGAGAATGTGTGTTTGTGTGTTCATATGAGTGTGTTGTATGCATGCTAGGTGTGAGTGTGTGTAGACACCTCCCCATCACATGAGGAAGAGGAGTTGCCCGCTGAAGGTGGTGAGGTGGCCAGTGTAAGCAGACACCCACCACCCTGCCTCCAGACGCAGGGCCACTGTATCGCCCACCTCCAGCAGCAGAGACACCCCCTGGGAGGTGTTGAGTTTGGTTTTATATTTGACAAAAATAACAAAGAAAATAAGAAATGATTCATTTCATTTAATCAGTTTTTTTAATAGTTTCTATATTTTATGTAGAATAAGCATATTATTGTGTTATAGATTGCTACTGACGATTTCCCCCCAAAAATGATGGAAACCATGACAGAGACAGGTTTTCCATTTCAAGGAGATATATATCATAAGGTGCTAGTGAGTACCTAATTTGAATTCATCGTGGATCACAGTCATATTTACATAGAAACACTCTGACAGTCATATGTCCGACAAATGTAATCATGCAGGGCCTATTTTACCCACAAACCCTCCTCCCTACGGGCCCCAATACAACCGTGCTGGCTGCACTGTCTATAGTTTCGCCCCTGGCGCACATACACATTTTCTAACACAGCGCAGGTACACTCAATTAAAGCCAACAGCAAATTAACAAAATGCAACCACAAATAAGAGATACATAACAGAGACTCTGGCTCTGGCGTTCGGTAATCCATCCCTGCACAGACACCATACAATGCAATTAATGACACTGTCAAAACCTGGCACATCACTGCAAGGTGAAAGTTCATGAGGCACTGAGCTTCAGTCCAAGATAGTCACGACATCATGAGAGTGAGTCTCTATATGTAAGCGTGTGTGTGTGAGAGAGAGTGTTTGTGTCTGATTACCTTCTGTGACATTCTTCAGCTGCTGTAGGGAGTAGTTCATGTCTGTGTTGAACACACACGTAAACACACAAACATACAGACGCACACACGCACACAAACACACAAATACACACACACACACACACACACACACACTCACATGTATACACATGCCCACAGAGAGTTAGAGAGAGGGTCAGCAGAGATCTTTCAAACTTTAAGATGCTTTTCCTTTTTTTCAGACAAAAATCTATTACCTCCATTTTCTTTCTTCAGTTCCTCTATTTGGGCTTTAGCAAGTCTGAAATCCACTCTCTGCCCCGCTATCAGAGCTGCCATCTCTCTCAGCAGAACATGCACCTCAGACGGGGAGTTATGTTGGGGGCAGGAAGGGGCTGCACCTGTAGCTTCATCCAGGCGGCCTCCACTCTCTGCTGCAACCACAACCAGACCAGACCACAGCAACAGCAGCACAGCTCCAGGAGTCTTCATGTTCAGCATGTCCAATGCTCTGTCTCTGCTCTGGCTAGGGGCTCTTCACCAGTGACAGCTCTGTGCTCTGTCAGGCCTCTGTGAGGATCCTTTTATTTATCAAGGACCATATGTCAGCCAATGGGATTGTGTTTTATTTATCAAGGACCACATGTCAGCCAATGGGATTGTGAAATGTGGGAAGTTTGTGACACTATCAGCACCAGTAAAGCTACATGTGGGAGCAACTACTACAAATATTAGTTTTACAAATACTACTATTAGTTTTACTATTACTACAATTACTACTTCTTATCCTTCTGCTACCAGTACTACTACTATTACTACTACTACTACTACTACTATTTCTACTACTACTACTACTACTACTACTACTTTTTCTACTACTAGATGTAACTATGTCTTCACTGTCGAAGGAAATTTGTTTCCACAGCCCGTACAACTGCAAAAGAAGCATACAGATAACTACACCACAATGTTAAGTGCCCTCTGTTACTTTAAGAGCTAGTGACTAATTTTGTGAACAGTGTTGCGTTGGTCTCTGGTTTGTTGACCCACATGATTTCTTTGCCTCTCACAAAATGACACTAGAGAGCCCACAAAACCTGCTGCTTCTCCCAAAATGATGGCAAATTTGTCCTGCTATTCTAATGTTTTGAAATGTTGAATATTTTTGTTAAATGTGTCATGCTGGTGTCTTCGGAGGGAGTACTTATTACGGTGTATGTGGCACGGTGGCTCAGGTGCTTGCACTGCCGCCTCACAGCAAGAAGGTCATGGGTTCGATTCCCGCATGGGGCGCTGTTGGCTCTGGGGGGCAGGTCCTCCCCAGACCTTCAGTGCTCAGGTGGGCTATCTCCCGGGCCTTTCTGTGTGGAGTTTGCATGTTCTCCCCGTGTTCACAAGGGGTTTCCTCCAATAAGAACCCCAACAGGAAAAACATGCAAAAACAGAACATTCTCCTGTCCGTCCGTGACCGAGACGGACGGTTCACTTGGTCCCCGGGCGCTGAGAAGCTGCCCACTGCTCCTGGAGGAAGGATGGTCCGGGATGGGTCAAATGCAGAGCGTACATTTCACAGCGACCTCAGGCCTGCGTGTGTGTCCTGTGTCGCCTTCATAAATTACACGTGTGTGTTGCAGTGTGCCGTTTGTGGCAATAAAAGAACTGACTGTCAGCCTTGTTTGTTTTGTTGTGTAGAAAAAAGTTCACCTCTGTCTCTACCTTCTCTGTCATACAGTGACCACATACCCTTTGCTCCCTGGGTAACACACACACACACACACACAAACACACTCTGCTTAGTGTCTGTCTTCTCTTCTCTCATTTAATTTTTCCCAAAGCATTAGAGTTCCCATAACATGGCAGTTCCAAAGTTTAAATAAGATATTCATTATCTTTCTCTCCCTCTCTCTGATTGTTTCAGGTCTTTAGGAATCTAGTAAGAGTGTGTGTGTGTGTGTGTGTGTGTGTGTGTGTGTGTGTGGGTCCTCACAGGGCTCGTATAACAGTGTGTTTTGGTGTGTGTTGGAGGGTCAGATGGCCTGTTTCAGGTTAAAGTCTGTGTGTATGTATGTGGGTGTGTGTGTGTTTTGCCTTAGGGGTCACTGCCTCCCTGACTGCTCCTCACACGGCATATTACAGGACAAACTGTGTGTGTCGTAAATCTGGAACTTTCCCTCATTTCCTGAAGCCTTTCTCAACACGCAGCTGATAGAAGAAAACACACGCTCATACACACACACTCACACACACACACACACACACACACACACACACACACACACACACACACACACACACACACACACACACACACTGTTGGTGTGATGAATATCTGCATGACTCAAGGTAGGTAGGCAGGTGAACACAATAATTAGGCTGATAAAAGAGAAGAGCAGAAACAGGTGAACTGCAGAGACAGACACAAGGAAGAGAGGCACATGGCTAAATAAACACAGGACCACATGGTCGCTCAGCTGTACAGAGATAGCATAACTGTAAAGAGGGACATAAACATCGAGAGGAGTATCAGTAGTGTGGTGTCCGATCACAAATTACCGCGAGGTACCAGAAAATGTCGAAGTGGAGACAGCCGATTGTAGAGTATTTCAGTGAGGTTTATTGCAGATCTTAAACCACAATAAGAGAATGAATTCGAAGACGCTCTGACAAAAATATCTCCCGCTTAGGCATTTAAACTTAACATGACACTCCCCCTAACGCCTCAACTGGCTGACTGCTCAACCAATGAAACCTATGACCTCCCCGTTGACTCCACCAATCAGAAACCTATCATAGTACCTCGAAGACCCACCCTTTATTTATCGTATGACAAAGCAGCCCCGTCTTCCCATTCAAATCATTCCTAACTCCTTTGTTTTGATACTGAATTAGATAAACCCATACTAAACCTACTTATTTACTACTAACATTCCTACAGTAGCATTCAGTATCAACCAATAATTGACATCAGTCATAAATCTGCAAAATCAATAATTAACAAAAATCAACCCTGTCAGCCTACAGCCCAGTGCCCCGACCCTGAATCAGGAGCACTTCACCAAACAACAAGACAACATGGACGCAATAACTGACAAAAACTAACTAATTTGAGTGTATTATTACCTACTGTAAGGAGGGGGATTGGGGACTGGTTACACACACATTAGCTACTGTAGGAGAGTACTGGAGACTCCACCGGAACAAGTCGATAAAGCAGGTCATCCAGAAAATAAACGAGCCTTTCTTTATCCATGTTTCCAAACAAAATACTTCCCATCCTCTCTTTCTCAAGAAATAGGACACTCATACCCCTTTTCCACCAAAGCCGGGCCGGTACTGGTTCCGGGCTGGTGCTTAAGCGGTTCGGTGCTGGTTCTTATCTAAGAACCAGCTTGATTTTCCACCGACCGAGAGCCAGAGTAGGGCTAGCTACTCATCACGTCATACGCCTCCGTTGTCCTAGCTGAACATTTTGGAATGTTGTTACAGGTTACTAGTTATTCACGAGTGGTTTTATTCCTGGGAGAAGGCAAACAAATTTCGATAAAACTTCTATTATGTTTCATTTTTAATACCATGTAGTACCAAACGAGCTTAAGTTAATGTTCTGTTTACTTGGCAACGGGTTTTCTATATTTCTCCACGTAGATCAAACGAGTGACAATGCAGTTCATGACGGGAGTTGACTATTCAATTCAAAAGAAGCTTTATTGGCATGACCATAACGTTGTAGACTAGTATTGCCAACGCATTTGGGTTGGATATATAAAAGTGATTACATAAACAATACATATATAAGTGATTACATAAACAATACATATATCTTTACACAAGTAGACTAGCTACTACCTACTTACCAGTTATCGTAAAGATACCTATTTCCGCCCCAGCCATCAAAAACCTGCTAAACAAAGATGTTTTTTATCGATATAAATATGGTTTAATTAATCAACATTACATATTTCAGAAGTGACGGATGTGTACAAAATGAAGGAAGTCTTGTTTGACTCTCAGCGGAAACATTTCTTACCGTATTTTCCGTTTTGTTTTTTACATGCGCGAAATGGCTACGATGACAGTCCGGAACCTATAATCGCCCTTTGACTTCTTCTTCCTCAAATTTAATTTCGTTGTGCTCCGGTTGTATTTTTTATGCCAGGAAAGTAATAATAATAGATAGCAGTACTGTTCACGATAACCCTGATCTAAACAAAGACAGACATCCCACATAATGTAGTGTATATCATTTATTATCAATATTTACAATATACATTTTTTTATAAATTATTTAAACTATCTATATAAAAAAGCAACACATAGACAAGATGAATGAAAACACACACACAAATTAGGCTTCATTCGCCATCCTTCTAATGATGCGGTCTTGGATGGCCCGGCACCGCTCACATGTGAATTCCTCTTCCTCTCCTGAGTGGTCCCACTGCTCACACGTGCAGTGGAACCACTCCTCACACAGGGGACAGAACACCCATGGCACAATATCTTCTTCCCCTGGTGGGTTCGTTTTGCCACATCTTCCACATGTGTCTAACAGAAAAGAACATACAAAAAAGGAAAAACTCACTCACTCTCCCTAACTCACCTATTTTGTAATATCTATATATCTTTAATGATGGCGATAATGATGCCAACTTCTACCTTCGTTCAGTGCCATGGGTGCACGCCTGTCCCTTCCTACTGCTCTATATCTTTTCCTTTGACCTGTGAGAAATGCTATGTGAGATTTGCATTTAGACAGTTTTTTTTTAGAAGCTATTGTTTTGATCTAGGAATAATTAATTACCAGATGCTGAGGAGGTGGCTGCTTGGGGGTGGGAAGAAGAGGCAGAGGAGGCACACGCTGGGGGGCCTGGCCTGGCCACGCTGGGGACGGTGAGCTGAGCATTGTTGGAGAGGGCTGAGGGCGGCACAGGTGTGGAGCAGGTGCTAGGCCTACCTCTGCAGCTGGGGGCTCCCCTGGAGGCCCCGGCGGAGGCGGTGGCTCGCTGGCCGATGTTGCTGGCGCGCTCCCTCCTCTCTTAAGCCCTCTGCTCCTTTGCCTCTCTGGCCGCTGTAACTTGCTGCTCCCTCTGCAGGAGGAGCCTCTCATACTCCTCCCCAGTTATGACCCGGGCCTCGGCTGTAACTCTTCTCCGGGTTATATTCTGATACTGGACCCGGGTCAGGACCTCTGCAAGGTCGGGGGGGACCAGTCCTGCTGCCACCAGGGGATGGTTAGAATAGGTTGGAGGTGGTGAGTTGGGTGTCTGGGGGGAGGTTATGGTAGGGGTTGTGGGAGGTGCAGAGGCCCTGTCTGAGGAGGAGGATGGTCCGCTGGTGGTGGCAGTGGTGGTTTGGCCTCTGCGGCCAGAGGGCATGAGGCGGCTAGCGTTGATGGCATCCTGGTTTAGAGGGAAGATGCCACACTCCTTAAACCCCCCCACCACAACACCCCGATCCTTTAGCCGCTGGTACGGGTGGCGGAAAACCTTGGCAAATTCTGTCCTATTCACTATGTATGAATTTTTGAAGTGGCAGAGATTGCCAGCCACCGTGGCAAACTCTGCCTTTAAAGGGCCAAAGAAACCCACGTCCAGCGGCTGCAGGGCATGGGAGGTGTGTGGCGGGAGATGCAGGAGCACAACACCCTCCCTCCTTGTCCCCCGGCGTGCCAGCACCTTGCACCTGCTCTTCTCCATGCTGAAGCCGGTTTCGTCGCAGTTGTAGACCTGTGCCGGTTTGTCCCTCAGCCCATGCTCAGTTAATGTTTTCTCTAGGAGAACAAAGTACCTACTCACCGTCTCCATCGTGGCAAAGCAGGCCCTTGCCCGGTCGATGTTGTCGGGTGTTCCCATACTTAACACAGCCGCATGCCTCCTCCTAAAACAAAGCCACCACCTTTTTCCAAGTGGTGGCTGGTGTTCATCTTGGCTCCTCTTCTTCATCACTGCGCTGGCATACGCCAGG
The DNA here is from genome assembly GCF_900700415.2 of Clupea harengus. NCBI lineage: Eukaryota > Metazoa > Chordata > Actinopteri > Clupeiformes > Clupeidae > Clupea > Clupea harengus. The sequence goes on along the minus strand of NC_045164.1, from coordinate 21,301,672 downwards.
AGCCGGGCCCTGGTGAGTGGAAACCCATGCGCCGAACAGTACAGACAGTACTGGACCAAAGCTTCCTCATCAGCTGCTGACAGCTTTCGCTTTGGCCCGCTCAGGCTACCATGGGTCACCCGCCCACTCACCCTGTCCCTCAAGGTGTTACGAGGGACATGGAAGACCCGGCTTGCCTGGCGCACTGCCATTCCTGCAGCCACCTCCTCAAGTGCCCGCAACATGTCCTCGTCCTTCCATAACTTTTTTTGAATTTTAAGTTGAGACATTTTCTGTAATCATGGTTTAAAATGGAAAAGGGAAGGTCTAACTCTTAATACTATTAGTGTTATTATCATTATCATTATTATTGCTGTTGTCATTACTATCATTACTATTGTTTTGGTAATACTGCGTGAACAGATGGAAACATTGATGTCACTACGGGAAAGTCGTTTCAAGACCGTAGTGGTGAATAGAGAGCTAAATATTAGCATGTTGTTAGCATTCAAATCAAGTTTGAACTCTCCCGGGACCTGTACTACAACACGTAATCAGCACCTAAAGCCCGAATTATAGATCTGCGTCGGTGTCCGTCCGGACACATAGCCACGCCTTGGCAACACCCTTCCCCGTGGTGGAACGCCCATCCGAGCCCATCCGAGCCCTTCGGAGAGCTGGACGGACACCGACGTGCACCTCTCAATTTTTGTAACTTTTTCGGATACGAACGGATAGCGACGGATACCCCCTTGGCTGTGATTGGTCCGCTAACGAAATCATTTCCTAACGACATCATTTCTGGAATCTCACATTTCCTGTTTCATTCCCTATCTGTTCCTATTCTGTTATAGAGTGTGGATCAGCCGAATATTTCTGTCCGAGCCCGGCCTGCGTCCGACAGAGTAGTGCCCGAGCCAGACAGCCATTCAAATATATTGTCGGAATCCAACCAGACATAGTCAATGTCTCAACTGTCCATACTAATGACACATTTACGTATGTTTTTTATGAATAGCCTGTAGACCGTCTCACAAGCTTCTTCTAGTTGATTATGAACAAACATAACAGAAGAGGTCTGAAGATATTTCTGAAACACTTATAAGGACGCTCAAATGACCGCGAATTCATAGGAGAGAATACTATCCCATTCTCACAGGAGACATCACAGCAATCGGAGCATATTTGTCAAACGCGATAAAAGATAGCCCTGCTCTGAAATATTCCCATTCCATACTGAATATTCTGTTTAGATCAAAGGTTTGTTTTTCGACACCGTGATATTTCAGATGATGGAACAGTTGAAATGAATGCTCATATACAAAAGCTAACCTTAACGTGAAGTGGAGTTAACTTGCAGCCAACACCATTGCATTACAAACCCTAACACACACACATAATGAGAAAGTAGGCTTATTACACCTGGCGATTATCTCGCCTTTTATCTACCATCTTTGAATAATGTAACTTATAAACACGTCGTTTTAAAGCGCTGTGGCCGTCCTGAAAAGATGTGTCAATAAATTAATTTAATCCATAGAATCCACGTTGACTTCACTACTTATTAAGATATTGTAACAAATCACGGAAGTGTGGAATATTTGTTATGGCTTTTAATTAAACACTAAACACAATACAATGTCAAAATGGCACGGGCTTTATGCCCTGCTACAAGTTATCACGAACAGACTGTGCTACCGTCACACACCTGTATAAACTCCGTCCCAACACAGAACAACGACATGCAATTAGAACAGTAAGGAACATTGTTAAAGAACATCGTTGGGCGCTGCATCATAGACATGTATATATGCCTATGCGCTGCATCACATCGAGAAAAGTATGTGCCCGCCGCACGGCATTATGGGGCGACTATGCCAAGTTAAATATGGAATGTTCAATGCCTTATCGCGCTGACTTGTCCCAGCCCTACCCCAGCCCGACAGCAAGTAAAATATTTAGTCCGAACCCCAATGAGTCAATGTCTCAACTGTTCATACTACTGACACATTTACATACGTTTCTTAAGAATAGCCTGCCTTTATCAAACTCGAGCATCAACAGATGAATGATAAATGCACTGGCTCACACAAACAAGCCCCGTTAAACGCACAAGCGCGCACAAAAGGGATATAAGCATATTGAAATGAATTATTCACATTGCAAGAACGGAATGAAATGGCCTACACATTACACACGCTATGCATCTGATATGCCTAAATAAAACTCACGTTATATGCTACACCAGAAGAGGCGCGAATAAAACAAGTCTTACCATTGAAGATTATCTTTTTTCTTGACACATTCCTTATAAAAGTATCTACATAGTCCAACCATCGATGTTTAATCCATGTTGTGGAGAAAGAGGATGGCATCAATCATATTTCATTAAAGCTTCACACTTCTTACATTGGACATATCAAACAGCCTCATTAGAATCCGCATAGAATATGATGCCATCCGACAGAAATATCTCCATAGGCCTACAGTAAATTTCCCCTCGAGTGTCGTTTTAAACTCTCCAGATTTTTTAAAACTTTAAGTGCACAAAGTTCGTTATAAAACGATCTACATAGTCCAACAATCGAGGTCTAATCCATTTACATTTAGTCATTTAGCCGACGCTTTTGTACAGGGGAGAAGCATGTGAAGCAAACACGTTTACTTGACTACTTATTAAGATATTTAAATATGGAATGTTCAATGCCTTGACTACTAAGCAGAAATATCTCCATACAGTAGGTTCCCCCTCGTTTTGTATCGTTTTAAACTCTCCAGATGACAGTTTATTTTTTAACTTATTCCCTGATACCAGTTTGCCTCCTGTAATCGCGTTGTCACAGCTAGGACATAAAAAAAATCCCCGCACACAAGAAGGCTATTATCCTAAATGTGATTTATTTTAGTCTCAAAAACAAACTTCTCCATCACGTGAGGCAGACACGTTGACTTGACTACTTATTAAGATATTTAAATATGGAATGTTCAATGCCTTATCACGCTTATGCTTGAAAGCCATTGTTTTCAGCTTGCAGGTGCTTTTGCCTCTGGCCCAGTTTGTCGGTTTTGACGTTCATCTCTCTCCCCCAACCATCCAGGTTTAATAAATCCGCGTTGACTACTAAGCAGAAATATCTCCATACAGTAGATTCCCCCTCGTTTTGTATTCTTTTAAACTCTCCAGATGACAGTTTATTTTTAACTTCTTCCCTGATACCAGTTTGCCTCCTGTAATCACGTTGTCACAGATATTTATTTGCCCAGTCAGCTTGTTGGTCTTGACGTTCAGATGTTGCGCCTAAACTATCATATCGTCTCGTCACATGATCAAATAGAGACTTGACATTGGACAACAGCATACATATTACCCAGCAATCATCATTACAAATCTGAATATGACAAAAAATACCAAAGAAAATGAGATAGTATTAATTTCATTGAATCGTTTTTAATAGTTTCTATAGTGTATGTAAGATAAGCATATCATTTTGTTATAGATTGCTACTATTTTTCACACAAATAATATCTACCATGATGGAGATAAGTTTGCCTTTTCAAGTGAATATATAGCGTTAGACAGACTATTCATTGTAATGTAGTGTGTCTCAAAGACCCATGTGACTACACCTGTTGCTCTTGATGACGACGAATTCTATCACTCAAAGAGGTCGCGTAGTAGCTCGTCTGTGACCAAAAAACCGCTGCTCCACCCACTGTTCTGGCGGTGAATTGTTTTCAACACCCACAGCCGTCGAAGAAGTATAAATCAAAAACAGTACGTCCGAATCCGTTTCCCCGCCCATCCGTAAAACGGACGGACACCGACGCAGATCTATAATTCGGGCTTTAGCTGAGTGAGGACGTTGGAGATGAACGTTAAAATGCCGTTGGAAATAAAGCTCAACAAGAAAATGTTTTACGCCGAACCAAATTCTCGTCGCGAAATCAAAGTTCTACTATTTGTCTCAGGCTGATTTATACACGCAGTAATACAACACTATCTTATACACTTTAATACGCTGTACATTTGCCAGTTTTGGTACAAAGCTAATTTAAATACTATTTTTGGGCAGGGACTAGATTTCGTGGGGCACATCTGAAAGTGCCCCACCGCTCAATGTTAACTTTGGCCTGTGTGGTTCACGCTCATTGGTGTTTCCATAGTAACGGTGGGGCAGCGTGGGTCGTTGCCCCACCGGAAAGGGAGGGACAGCGGAGAGCAGCATTTCACAGAGCAAGCACACAGACAGAAAAACACACGAATCAAATTACTCCAAAACAAGACTATAATGCTTGTGAGTCAAGTTTATTCACGCTACTTTGCATATATATATATTTTGCCGCGAAGTACGAATGTATTGAGCTTTCTGCACAACAGCGTCATCTGGATCTGGTGGGGCAGTGCCCCACCTGCCCCTAATGTAGAAACGCCACTGGAACCAGCCCAGAACCAGCACCGGCCCGGCTTTGGTGGAAAAGGGGTATCATTCGACAATCAGTTCCTGGATCATCAGTTCCCGACAGCTCTTGGACTGCTGCGACGACATCTCCATTCCAGCCTCGCCAACACGGTGAGGTGGACGACGAGGGAGTTGTTTCCTTTGAGTGCGCTTTTGGCGCGAAGTAGCCATTTTGTTTGAGGCTCCACCACTCTCCAGAAACGAAAACAGGCCGGCATCACTCATCTGACATCTGTTTGGGTACCCAATCTAGTGTATATATAAGTTTGTTATAAATATATAAGTCTGCCGGCTTAGAAATAATAGGTTTGTGAGTTGTTGTGTTTGTATGCTAATCGGAAGCTATGTATGGGTATGTGCTAATAGAATAGAATAGAATAGAATAGACTTTATTTGTCATTGTGCATTGGATACACAACGAAATTTGTTTGTGCAACCACTAAAAAAAGTGCAGTTCTGTGATGGCCCTGGGGATGAAACTGTTCTGCAGTCTGGAGGTGAGGGCTGTAGTGGCCCGGTAGCACCTGCCAGAGGGTAGCAGGGTGAAGAGATGGTTTGCGGGGTGAGTCTCATCCTTCAAAATGCCACATGCTCGGCGGAGGCAGCGTGTCCTAAAGATGTCGTCCAGGGGAGGCAGTGAAAGTCCAATTATTCTCTCTGCAGACCTTATGACCTGACTGAGGGATTTCCTGTCCTTGTCTGTGCAGTTGACATACCATGCAGTGATACAGTATGTGAGGACACTTTCAATGCAACAGTGGTGAAAAGACTTAAGCAGCTCGGAAGACAGGTTGTTTCTCTTCAGTATTCTCAAGAAGTAGAGCCGCTGCTGTGCTTTCTTGACTGTGGCGGTTGTGTTACTCACCCATTTCAGGTCCTCTGAGACCATAACCCCAAGGAACTTAAAGCAGGATGTCCTCTCCACTTCCTCACCATTGATGATGAGGGGTTGAGGGTTTGCCTTTTGCCGTCTGAAGTCAACTATGATTTCTTTTGTCTTTTTGACATTCAGGGTCAGGTTGTTTTGCTTACACCATCCTGTCAGTCTGTCAACTTCGTCTCTGTAGGCACTTTCATTTCCGTTGGTGATTTGTCCTACCACAGTCGTGTCATCTGCAAATTTGATTACTGTATTTGAAGTATGGGTGTTGGTGCAGTCATATGTGTAGACGGAGTAGAGCAGGGGACTCAATACACAGCCTTGTGGAGCTCCGGTGCTGAGGGACAGGCTCGAGGATTGGTGAGGACCCAGTCTCACTGTCTGGGGGCGATCTGTTAGGAAATCCTTAATCCACATACACAGGCTGTAGCTGAGGCCCAGATCAAGGAGTTTGGTGATCAGCCGGTTGGGGACGATGGTATTAAAAGCCGAGCTGTAGTCTATGAAGAGGAGTCTCACATATGTCTCCTTCTTGTCCAGGTGTTGTATGGAGGGCTGTGACGATAGCATCCTCAGTGGACCTGTTTTCCCTGTAAGCATACTGATGCTGGTCCAGGGAGTGAGGGAGGGCAGCCTTAACGCGCTTCGCCACTAGCCTCTCAAAGCACTTGGCGATGATGGGAGTGAGCGCCACAGGTCTATAATCATTTAAAGTGCTGATGTTGCTTTGCTTGGGCACAGGAATAATAGTTGCTGTTTTAAAACAGGTTGGTACGACCGCTTTGGCTAAAGACATATTAAAAATGTCCATAAAGACATCTGCGAGCTGGTATGCGCATTTTTTGAGCACTCTTCCTGGAATGGCATCTGGTCCCTCTGCCTTCCTTGTGTTCACAGACCTGAGAATGTGTCTTACCTCCTCTGCTGTTACCATGGCTGTGTGGTCTGTGCCAGCAGGTGGGGGAGCAGCTCCATTATCTAGCCCAGATGTCTTGAAGCAGGCATAGAAGTGGTTGAGCTCCTCTGCTAAGGAGGCATTGGTGTTTGTGGGTGGGTTGCGGCTTCCCCTGTAGTTCAGAAATATTATTTGTTTTGTTATGTTATTTTTTATATATAATTTAATATAGGCATATACAAACTGTCCCACCAGCTAGCTGTTACCCAGAATCACCGCTCATTGTATGGTTTAAACCGTATTTTCACTTCATTTTCAAGCACACCGAGTACAGTGCACACCTTCTGCGTAGGAGTAATGGGTATCTATTCAGGAAAAGTACTTGTACTTGAAGTACACTAACTAAACTACCGGTAAGTAAATTGTGAGCAGCATATTCATTTCACCTTCCATGTTTATTTTGACGTTATAGCCTCTCTAGCGCAAGCTACCCCCAGTGCCATGGCAACCAAACGTCTGAAAACTTCAGTTTCCCCTGTCCAGGCTACAACTCCAGTTTTCAAATGTATCCGCCTAGGGCAGCGTTTTTGAAAACCATGGTTTTCAGTGCTGGAATACGCCGTTTTAAAGTAAGGGGTGTTGTGTATTCCTACAAGACTATTTAACGGGATGCTATGGAGCAGTTAACCTGGCTATTAAGTATCCTAGCTATCTCTAGTTTAAGGAACCATCTTGCAACAGTTTGCAGTTGCCTGTGTGTGATTAACTAATATGTGTGAATATGAACTTGTGAACATAAACTCGTTAATATGAAACTGCACAGGCACCCTGGGGGTAACCATAGCAACCCAGAAACTCAATGTTCGCTGAAAAGATTAATTTCCCCAAATCAGCTCACCAATAAAAGACAGTCTTGAATTCAAAGTGATCACAACTTTTAGTGTGGACGGAAGGGCTAAACGGAGAAATATTTATGAGTTTCTATATTTACCCGGGTTAGTTTGCTGTAACCTTCGTGAACCAAAAGCTCTAATTCTAATTCATCATCCATTGTGGCAGGAACACGCAGGCTCTTTCTTCCCTATTTTAGCGGAGCGCTAAATAACACTAATGGGCGGTGTTAGGCGCTGATTACGACGAGGTTCTAAATACCACGGAAAAATACCGTGCGGTATATGCGGTTTGGCAAAAGCGCAGATTAAGCTGCGGTCGCAATGTTAGTAAATGAGGCCCTCAGTGTGTTCAAGTAACAAGATTAACTATAAACAAGATAGAAAAGATAGGTAAACAACTCATAAAATGGTGAAATTTCATGAAATAAATGCAAACAAAATAATAAATTTTTGACTCCAAAGGCAAATATGCTCTTATTTTTGCAAAAGAAGTTTGAAGCTGTTTTTTGTATTTATTTATATTTATTTAAGTATACTATAAACTGTTGTTTACAGTTAATATAATGTTCATAGCTTGAAGTTAAAAAGTTTGAAGCTGTAGTTTGAAGCCAAGTGTTTTGTATGTTTTTTTATTTATAATATACTTTAAACAGTTAATATATTGTTCAATTTAAAGAAAAAAAATTGCCTTGGGAATAAAAAAAGCCTTTCTTTAATGTCGTCAATCGTCGCTTTGTGCTTAAAAAAAAGAAAAAGTATCAGTTCAGGCACCGGTATCGTTTTAAAAGTATCGGTTTAGCACCGGTATTGGAAAAAACCCAAACGATACCCATCCCTACTTATTATAGCCGATCATTAACTAAACCCATGTAGAAGGACTAATAAAGCGTCCAGCAGTTGATTTGAACAATGTGTGTGTGTGTCAGTCAATCGTAGTGGTCTGTGTCTGCATAATCTGTGCAGCCAGCGTTACAATGTATATTTGTAAACATTGTTGCAAAAGCCTCTTCTATCTGTCTCGTTTTAATGGTCAGGCTATATCCATAGCTAGTCCGGGGCGATGATTATGCAGCGTTCTGCACACACTGCAAAACCTAATTTTCTGTAAGCCATGGTGGTAGCGCAGATGTGAAAGATCATGTTAAAACAGCCAAACATAACCCCAGGTGGGTAGAGGCAGGGGCTAGCAGCATAGCCACCTATTTTAGCAATGTTAGCACTGGAAGTGGTGAGCTCAAGCGGGCTGCGGAGGAGGGGACGTTAGCCAATAAAATGATACTTCAGCAAATTCACTCCTCTAACAAATATACGGAATGAATGTTTCCAATAGGGTGTGTGTGTTGTTGGAATAACACTGGTAACACTTTACGCTAAGGGTACAGGATACAATTATCATGAATTCACGCATGAATTCATTGATGTAGTATATGTAATAGTATGCATTATGTCATTAATGATTTATGTATTACTGCATTCCTTAATATCCCATGAATCATCAGGAATTGATGTGTTCATTTGTCATTCGTGACCTCATAAATGAACAACACAACTAAAGCATTAGGTACGGCACATCATTATGAATTGTGATTTTATGTATGATCATGATTATTTCTTTTTATGCAAAACAATGTGGTCATCACTGCGCAAATTCTGATTTGAACACAACTTGTGCCTAATAATGTACCCACCTAATGCTTTAGTTGATGTGTTGTTCATGCATGAGGTCATGTGAGAGGCTATGAACTCATGTCAAATCCTGATGATTCATGAGATATAAAGGAATGAAGTAAAGCACAATAATAATTCATAGATCCTGTACCCTTACTGTAAAGTGTCACCATAACTTTAGTTCAAGCCTGTGGCAGCAGTTCAAAATAGTTTGTTTGGGTTCAGTGGGTACATTTTCCAAAAGAATGCTTTAATTCTGAAAAATAAAGTTGGTCCCACACAAAACTCACTCAATGTCTTTTAATATTTTTTCTTAGATATGTAGGCTACATAGAAAATGCATGAATAATAACTGAGATACCCCATTATGTTGTGAACAGTAGGCCTACGTGTGCTGTTGGCAAAATCTATGTCTGTGTCTGACCTGGGCACATGTTCAGGATAAAAAGCGTGTGCGTGCACGAGCATTACGGTCGCGCGCAAAGTGTCCCGGTTTTAGGTCTGGGAAATCTGGTCACCCTACCCAAACCTAAAACCGGGACACTTTGCGCGCGACCGTAATGCTCGTGCACGCACACGCTTTTTATCCTGAACATGTGCCCAGTAACCAACCAAAACGTGAGTTTAACTAAGAGCAGACAGTAAGCACAGATTCAGCAACCAAAGAGAATGAACCCTGACTTTGTCACACTAAAAGTTTTGCCCAGACCCACCCAGTGACCATGTAGGAAACAAGGAGCGGAGTGTGTTCCCTTCTGCCTGTTTCTCACTGATTGCGTCACTCCACACCCAACATAACTTCTACATCAGTATACTGCTTCCCTCACATCATCATCATTATTTATTCAAGGGGAATTGACTGAGGACAGGGCTCTTTTGGAGCAAGGGGGAAGAGCAGGTGTCCAGAGAAGGTGGTGTGGTGGTGATAAGTGTCTCTCACCCAGGTATTCTGCCACAGCTTCAGGTTGACCACGTCCCCAAACTCCAACAGAAGAGAAACCCCATTGGAGGATGTCATGTGAGCGGTGTTCTGGTTAGTGTAGGCAAGGACAATATGTTCGCCATTTTTATGGAGAGAGACTTGATCCATGGCCATTCGCAAACACAAAGACATTAAAGTGGTAGACCCCTCTGACCGGAGCTGTGAAGTCCCCTAAGACAGAAAGAGCAACAAACACTCAGAAACACAGACAGACACCATCTGTTTACAAAACAGGGGCGGAGTGGCAACAGCTCCAGCCACTGACAGGACACATTACAGTACATTAACATCACATTTACACTTACTGACAGCTTTTCTCACCTGTATTTGGGTTGTAAGCATTCCCAATGTTGATGAAGATGTGTTTGTAGACCAGGGGAGTTGCTGCGTTAAAGGGTCCTGTAATTACATCTCCAGATGCTACCAGTGAGGCAGAGAAAGACACCCTCCTCTCCTCTATCTCCCATCTCAGCTTCTGCACCTGGCTCCCTGTGAGGTTCACACTGCCTCCTACAGCTCTCACAGCTGCTGTTTGTTCCTCCTGTTCCTCCTTCAGCTCCTTTATAAAAGCTCTCTGCTCCTCCACTGTCTTCTCACTGGCTCTGAGTCTGATCTCTATGCCCTCTGCCTTCTTCTCACTTGCAGCAAGCCTCTCCGTCAGTCTGGTCTCAATGGTCTCTGCATTATTCTCACTGGCTCTCAGTCTGGTCTCCATGGCCTCTATTTGTGTCTTAGTGTATCTAAGCTCCACTCTCTGCTCTGCCATCAGTACACTCATCTCTCTCAGCACCGTGTGGATGTCAGGCTGGTAGGCTGTGTCAGCAGTTTTGTCTTGGAGATCTTTACCAACTCCTGCAACCACAACTAGACCAGACCACAGCAACAGCAGCACAGCGCCGGGAGTCTTCATGCTCAACACACAGCTTTATAAACTAAATGTGTAACACATACACACCCACATAGAAACATACACACACAAACACACACACACATGTTAGGAAAAACAAAAAAAATCATCTAAAGCATGGTTATATCAGCATGTATACATTAGTGACAATTCTGAAATATTCTCCACAGTGTGAAGTAATGTTTAAGATCACTACAGAACACCACTGTTATGCTGTGATGTTTAGGTTAAGTTTCTTTGAGGAGCAGTGGCCTTACCTAATCTCAGCGAAAGATGCAGGTGATTTTCTAGTCCTCTGTCCCCCTGAAGGAAGTGTCACCTCATCCAGCACAGCGATGCTTTTAAGAGCAGAGGCTGGAGGGAGCACTACAACTGCTCACCAATCAGAGCCTTCGTACACTGAACACACAAACGCCTATCTGGATCAGATCACTTCTACAACTGGTTATACTGGTTCTTCATACTTCTAAAGACAGGCTGTCACAACTCCATGACCACTTTTGCACTCATCTGTGATGCTGTGATGATTTTTGTTAGGCCTGTGTCTCTCAAGAGGTCAAACAGAACAGGACAAAGTGGTACAGCAACCACATTGCTAATCAAGGGCGTAACGGAAACAAAGCTGATTTTAGCAGCAATTCTATTTCGTTTTTTATTTGTGTGGCATTGTTTACTGTAGTTTTGATCTAGTTTTCATGTTTTTGAAAACTTGTATTTCTAACTAAATGATTTTCTCACAGCTAGTTTTAGTTTAGTTTTCATTAACTGTAATATTTCTGTTCACAGATGAGCAGCCTGTGCTTTTAGAGATGTTAAAACTATAATCAAAATCATAACCCCACTCCCAGTAAAGGCCCGGGCTTATTTGTTTATTAACTGAATTCACCTGGAGACCCACTTACAAGAAGAGGCTGGTATTTATTCAACACTAAGCCCTGTTACATCAGCAAAACACTTTTAGACATGCTTGAACAAAACCTGTCAGAGAAAACCAACACTAATTTTTAAAGTTGATATGATCAAAAGAGCCGATGTTGATGTTATAAGAGATTAGAGGACATTATTAGACAGTCAGCATTTAATGTAAGTTCAGGTATACTGCATCCGTTGCGTTTTTTTGTCCAAAATGAAGGGTTCATCTTGCTGTCCTCTTGTATTTGTGAATGACTTTAAGAAACCTTATTTTTCAGTGTGTGATTTGAGTGGGTAAAGAATGGTGCCATGGGGCCTGTCACTCCCTGTGTGAAAGGGCATATAAAAGGTGATAAAGGCTTAGCAAGCTTTACCGTGTATTTGAAACCATATAGTGGGAAAGCTTCCAACTACTTGAACAATGTTCGTCCTGTTCACTGCTGTCTGTATGAACAATGGAACATATTTTAACAGAAGGAAGTGCACGTAGTGCCATCTCTGTTCTTGACAATGAGAGGCGAGAGCTGATAATATTGCATTTCTGTGAAGGGAGCAGTCAGTTATGATGACTGGTATTTAGGACAAATTCCCCTTGAACTTGCATGGACTGACTGATCTGGGGTGAAGTGCTTTAATTAAAAACAAACAAATATTTCAGACACTGAAGCCGTGAAGACACCTACAGAAGAAGGAAAATAGAAAAATAATTATACAAAATATCAATGATGTCAGCATGACATGATTCCTACAGTTTGAATCTGGGCTGTCTTTACAGTCATACCTGTATTGGGGTTGTAGGCGTTTCCAGTGTTGGTGAAGACATGTCTGTAGATCAGTGTGGTTGGCTTACTATAGGGACCAAAATACTGACCACCACCAGATGTTACCATTGAAGCAGAGAAAGACACCCTGCTCTTCTCTCTCTCCCTCCTCAGCTCCTCCACCTGACTCCCTGTGAGGTTCACACTGCCTCCTACAGCTCTCACAGCTGCTGCTTGCTCCTCCTATTTCTCCTTCAGCTCCTTAATAACAGCTCTCTGCTCCTCCACTGTCTTCTCACTGGCTCTCAGTCTGGTCTCCATGGTCTCTACTTTATTCTCACTGGCTCTCAGTCTGGTCTCCATTTGTGTCTTAGTGTATCTGACCTCCACTCTCTGCTCCGCCATCAGTGCGCTCATCTCTCTCAGCACAGTGTGGATGTCAGGCTGGCAGGTTTGTTGGGTGGAAGCTGTGGCAGCAGCTTCAGTTCTCTGTTCTGCACCCATAACCTCGATCTCTCTGGTCTCTGCTTCACCAGAGTGGCCCTGGTGAGTGATGTCATTTTCACTGATGGTCTCTCCTCTGAGCTGCGTCTCAGCCAAACAGCAGCACAGCAGCACCAGTAGAGCTCCAGAAGTCTTCATGCTGAAACTGGACGATTCTTCTCTCTTCTCATCTGCTGCGTGTTCTTTCAGTCAAATATATACTCTGTGACCTGGCTACATATTACCAAGACGTGTCCTAAGGTTGTGTTTCATCACATCAACAGAATAATAAATGATGTGCACGTGAGTTGTAGTACATGTGCCGTCTTGTTTTCTAAAAAGCAGCTCAAAGTCCAGGCTCAGGGTTGTGTGTTATTGGTGTTGTGTTATTGGTGTGTTATTGATGTTATGTCAGCATGAAGCATATCTCACTGCCAGACAATTATTGTCATCCTCCTGAGGAAAAGGAGGAATACACACTTATGAAATGTTTCATATTCCTGTCTTTTTAACCCATTTTACCTTATGCAGAGGTAGAATAGTACAGAGGAACATGCAAAGTTTTTTCCCCCCAACGTGGATCTAAAAGATTTTGTTCATTTGTTTGTTTTTAATTGATTCCATCTATGCAAAACTGTGTGCACCTGTGACCTGTTCCCTGAGCCACTGCTGAGCTCTCACACTGGCACCTCTCTCACTGCTGGGTGTCTGGCGCCACCTAGTGGCCACTTTAATGTAGTATATCTAAAGAATTTGAATTTGAATATGAGCTTATTAACACATGCTCTAAGGCTAGAGCTTGAAATGGGCCGTTTACATTAGAACTGCAGTGGCTTGTGTGTGTGTGTGTGTGTGTGTGTGTTTGACCATTCGATGAACTATGTGTTCAGGAAGAGAACAGTATAAGTTGATCATTCTGTCATAGTACACTCATATAGCTGTTTTAGTGGAAGGGAAAGGGGGGTCAGTACATGAATGTCACCATCATACTGAGGGGATTGGGTCATTTTTCTACTGAGGGCCTCCAAACATTACCCAGTGGGGTTATACACAGCAACCTAATGCAGAAGCTGTTTTGCCCCCAATGGTGGCCTCCCCTTGTGCAACTTTGATGACCTTTATGTCTGTGCTTTTGTTTTTTAGTATTATTACAACAATGCCTAATTTAGCTTAGCTACTGAGCTGTGTTACAGTCATATTCATCCCCTTCCAGTATGTATGACTATTACACCTCTAATGTATAATACATTATGCTAAAGGAGCTAGCGCTAAGCTGAGATGAGAATTTGAACCCCTCTGCACCTCCCTCCCAGTACCAGTGCCAGAGGGGTGAAAGCAGGAGATGGGTTGAATGGACCCATAATGATATCAGTTGAATATCTGAGTGTACTAAACAGCAGTCCTAGTCCCTTACTTTGAACTTGCTTTATCTCTAAATAAACCGATGAACATAATGTATAGCCAACAGTAACACCAAACAGGTCCATGAATAACTCGTTTTTCCAGTACCTGTGTTTGGGTTGTAGTCATTGCCAATGTTAGATATGACATGTTACCAAGTGATGTCATTGAGACGTGCAGATATTCATAAAAAAAACAGAACCGTATACAGACACGTAAGGTGTAGTTTGTGCGTTTTAATTTTTTTTTTTTTAAGTAGTCCAGGGTCAAGGTTGTGTGTTATTGGTGAAAATAGTGTGATGTCAGCATGAATCATATCTCACTGCCAGACAAACATCATCAAAAGGAGCTGCAGTTTATGGTGCTCATTGATGTGCCACTCTGGTGATGGCCCCACTGCTGACTTCACTGATCTCAGACTACAATGTGTGGATGTGTCATAAAATCACAGATTGACCTGCATCTCCAGAGACTGGGATGACACTGTTTGTCAGCTGTGTTTGTTATGTGCCTAAAATTCTGTGTTTTATGAAGATGTCCTGATCTGGTAGTCCAGTGTGCTTGTGTGGTTGCTCTAGGTCTCACTCTACAGGAACAGTCCAGTCAGTCAGAGGTGGTAACATTATCCTCCTCTTAGTGACACTGAATTCTAATCACAGAGGAAAAATCACTATAGTTACAAATCACACACTTATTTCAGGTGACCTCAGGCCTCTCCTTCAGCCTTCTAACTGGGCCCACTGCCCAGCGTACTGCATTAGATATGCTGACAGCTGGCTCTTCATGAGGTTAACTGAACTTACATTAGCATTGTAACCCCATGTGTTGGTGTAAATGGGTGATGAGGTGCCAAGTAAACAGTCTCCAATACCGTTGTCTTGTGTTAAGTAGTGTGTAGCCAAATAAACAGAATCATAAATGATGTGCACTTGAGTTGTTGTACATGTGCCGTCTTGTTTTCTGAAAAGCAGCTCAAAGTCCAGGCTCAGGGTTGTGTGTTATTGGTGCTGTGTGTTATTGATGTTATGTCAGCATAAATCATATCTCACTGCCAGACAAACATCTTCATCATTCTGAGGAAGAGGAGGAGCTGCAGTTTATGGTGCTCATTGATATGCCGATGAACTTGTGTTAGGTAGTGTGTGTAGCCAGTCTCCAGTACTCTCCTACAGTAGCTAATGTGTGTGTAACCAGTCCCCAATCCCCCTCCTTACAGTAGGTAATAATACAGTCAAATGAGTTCGTTTTTGTCAGTTATTCCATGTTGTCTTGTTGTTTGGTGAAGTGCTCCTGATTAAAGGTCGGGGCACAGGGCTGTAGGCTGACTTTTTTTATTGATTTTTGTTAATTATTGATTTTGCAGTTTTATGACTGATGTCAATTATTGGTTGATACTGAATGCTACTGATACTCCTCTCAATGTTTATGTCCCTCTTTACAGTTATGCTATCTCTGTACAGCTGATCGGCTCCTCTGATTGATCACCAATGCTGACTGAGTTTCCTCCTCTGCTGTAGTAAAAATGATCACCAAGGCCAAACACGTGCCAGGTGCCAAGAAGCATATCTGGGTGTTGGGGGTTTCCCCTGAAGTGGTTCATTTTCATAAAAAACCCTGTTTGGGTTTGTACAGCAATGTTGTAGCCAGTGGTTCTGCTGGTTTCAACATTTTTATTACAATTTAGTTTTTATATATTTTTCTAAATGTAGAGGCTACATACGTAAGGAGAGTCCTGGTTGGTTAATGCTATAGCCCCGTCTACTGTTGGATTGGACAAATGACATGACAGGGAAAAAAACATTAAATTAAAACATTTTAGATTCTGATTGTGGAAAGCAGATTTCTGTAATACTTTATAACTCTATATTGACTGGAGCAACACTTACTACATTCTACATACTGTCACGTTCATCACTGTCTGTTCCTTTTTTCCAGACTTTTATTTTTTATTTGCCCATGTCTTTGTTTACTTTGTTTATTATTATTTAAATCTGCATGACCTCCCCTTCATGTTCATGCATTGAGCCGTTCATGTTACAACAAAGACACACATGCAGTAAACACACCACCCATCCACACCACTCACACACACACAAGCACACACGTACACACCACTCACACACATATGCTCACACCACTCTCTCTCTCACACACACACCTACACACCACTCACACACACATACACACCACTACTCTCACACACACACACACACACACACACACACACACACACACACACACACCACTCTCTCACACACACACATCTGAGTAATAGAATAGTTCACCAGCTCCTTGGTTCTTCTGATCACGGATGTTTTGATTCCATTCTTCAGCTGTTAAGGAAGGAAGAAGCTCAGCCTCAGCACATGGTTTTCCATGTGTGTGAGTGTGTGTGTGTGTGTGTGTGTGTGTGTGTGTGTGTGTGTGTGTGTGTGTGTGTGTGTGTGTGTGTGTGTATGAGCGTGTGTTTTTTTCTATCAGCTGCTTGTTTAAAAAGGCTTCAGGAAATGAGGGAAAGAACCAGATTTACGACACACACGGTTTGTCCTGTAATATGCTGAACCTGAAACCGGCCATCGGACCCTCCAGCACCCACCAAAACACACTGTTATACGAGCCCTATGAGGACACACAAACAAACACACACACACACACACACACACACACACACACACACACACACACACTCTTCCTAGATTCCTAAAGACCTAAAACAATCAGTTTGTTTGTGTGTGTGTGTGTGTGTGTGTGTGTGTGTGTGTGTGTGTGTGTGGGAGAAAGAAACTGAGCAGTGATGAATCCTCATCAAGCATAGGCGTATGTGTGTGTGTGTGTGTGTGTGGCCCTGCGTCTGGAGGCAGGGTGGTGGGTGTTTGCTTACACTGGCCACCTCACCACCTTCAGCGGGCAACTCCTCTTCCTCATGTGATGGGGAGGTGTTTAAACACACACACACACACACACACACACACACACACACACACACACACATACTCACATACACACACACATACCTACAGCATGCATGCAACACACTCACATGAACACACATTCTCTCCTTTGTAACAGCTGTGATGATTTTACTGCATGTACAGATGGTTGTACTTTATGGTGTTTCACAGTGCACTGTGTATGAAAATAAATGATCATTTGGAGCTTGTTACATATGTATTTGCCTTTGGGGGTTTATTTATTTGTGTGTGTGTGTGTGTGTGTGTGTGTGTGTGTGTGTGTGTGTGTGTGTGTGCATGTGTGTGTGTGTGTGTTATTTTTACCCTTACAGTAATATGGATTCACCTTTTCGTTACACAAAGCAGACAGTGTTGTAGAACACAGCTGGTTCTTAAGGCTGTTTGGATACTGTGATATTATACCTGTTGATACAAATACAATGATCACATGGGTGGTGAATGCAGTCATTTGAAATCCAGGTGTGGTTGACATCTGAGGAGATGCTTATTCCAGCATTGTTCATTTAAAACTAGTGAGATTAGACTTTCTACAACAACTTTAAGCTGATCCAAATGTTCTCAGTAGAAATGTTACTGATGCAACTATTTATACTAACCCAAATTGGGGGGACCAGACTGAGAGTCTGTGAGAATAAAGTGGAGGAGCAGAGAGCTGCTATTAAGGAGCTGAAGGAGAAACAGGAGGAGCAAGCAGCAGCTGTGAGAGCTGTAGGAGGCAGTGTGAACCTCACAGGGAGTCAGGTGGAGGAGCTGAGGACACTTTTCAAATGCAGCACACAGAAAAACAGAATGATGGCAGATTTCATGCAGTTCTCCGGTAACCATATAGAAATCCATAGAAAATCCTTGTAGATTATTTACAACCAAATGAAATAGTAATCATTCCAAACGCAGGTAATTGCAATTTCAGCTGAAAGCCCACCCAAGTGTCCTATTTCTAGTGTGTTTACCAAACAGACAAGAGAGGATGGGAAGTATTTTGTTTGGAAACATGGATCAAGGGAGGCTCGTTTGTTTTCTGGATGACCTGCTTTATCAGCTTGTGCCAGCGGAGGAGAGAGATCGAGAGGCAAGGAACTCCCCTACCTTCGTTGTTGTGTGGGATAATGTGGCATTGCAGCACTGTGCTGCAGTTAGTCTAGTTTGCTGCGTATCCCATGATATCAGTGCTATTCATGCCTCCATACTCCCCCTTCTGAAACCCCATAGAGGCACACTGGCACCTCTCTGACTCCTGGGTGTCTGGCGCCACCTAGTGGCTACTTTAATGTGGTACATCTAAGGATTTGATGGGATCCTAAGAAATGTTATATACTCCCCGCCCGATGAGCTTATGAGCACATGCTCTAAGACTAGAGTTTAAAATGGGCCATTGGGCCAGATTAGAACTGCACAGGCTTGTGTGTGTGTGTGTGTGTGTGTGTGTGTGTGTGTGTTTGACCATTCTATGAACCATGTGTTCCAGAACAGTATAAGTTGATCATTCTGTCATAGTACACTTATATAGCTGTTTTAGTAGAAGGGAAAGGGGGGTCAGTGCGATTGGGTCATTTCTTTAGTGAGGGCCTCCAAACATTACCCAGTGGGGTTATACACAGCAGCCTAATGGAGAAGATGTTTTGCCCCCAATGGTGGCCTCCCCTTGTGCAACTTTCCTGACCTTTATGTCTGTGCTTTTGTTTTTTAGTATCATTACAACAATGCCTAATTTAGCTTAGCTACTGAGCTGTGTTACAGTCATATTCATCCCCTTCCAGTATGTATGACTATTACACCTCTAATGTGTAATACATTATGCTAAAGGAGCTAGCGCTAAGCTGAGATGAGAGTGGGAACCCCTCTGCACCTCCCTCCCAGTACCAGTGCCAGAGGGGTGAAAGCAGGAGATGGGTTGAATGGACCAATAATGATATCTGTTGAATATCTGAGTGTACTAAACAGCAGTCCTAGTCCCTTACTTTGAACTTGGTTAGTATATACCTGTAATGTTATGAAGGATGTCTTCAGGCGGAATAAAAGCCATGACAAATATATTTGAAGAAGTATTTTATTTTGTAATAGATGGATATACAAAGACACAGCCTGACAAAGCACATTTCATTAATAATGTTTTCAGTTCCACACTGACAAAGTAACAGTAGGTAAAGGACATTAACATGTCAACAGACAGCATAAAAGATAGATAGCATTCAAGGAGAATGACCTTTACCTTTGGAGGAAAGTATCATAACTAGTGCCTGCAAATGCATGTTAACATCCTACCAGTGTATAAAAGTCCTTTAACATCCAGGAAAACAATCAGAAGATAACAATTCAAAATACCTGATTCCGCAGAATACGTACAGACCATTCAATCCTGTAATCTAATTAACCAACCAAAACAAGAGTTTAACTAAGAGCAGACTGTAAGCACAGATTTAGCAACCAAAGAGAATGAACCCTGACTTTGTCACACTAAATGTCTTGCCCAGACCCACCCAGTGACCATGTAGGAAACAAGGAGAGGAGTGTGTTCTATTCTGACAGTTTCTCACTGCTAGCGTCACTCCACACCCAACATAATTTCTACATCGGTCTACTGCTTCCCTCACATGGGGAAGAGCAGGTGGCCAGAGAAGGTGGTGTGGTGGTTATAACTGTCAAGGACCCATGCATTGGGCCACAGCTTCACATAGACCACATCTCCCACCTCCAGCAGCAGAGAAGCTCCATTAGAAGAGCTATAAACGTGGCTTGGCTGTTTACTGTAAGCAATGACAACATGTTCTTCATTCTTATGGAGAGAGACTCCTGATGGTGTAGATGCATGACCATTTCCAAACACAAATACAGCAAAGTAGTAGACACCTCTGACTGGAGCCGTGAAGACACCTACAGTAGAAGGAAAATAGAAAAATAATTATATGAAATATCAATGATGTCAGCATGACAGTAGTATGATTCCTACAGTTTGAATCTGGGCTGTGTCTTTACAGTCATACCTGTATTGTTGTTGTAGGCATTTCCAGTGTTGGTGAAGACATGTCTGTAGATCAGTGTGGTTGGCTTATTAAAGGGACCAAAATTCTCACCCACTGATTTTACCAGTGAGGCAGAGAAAGACACCCTCCTCTCCTCTCTCTCCCTCCTCAGCTCCTCCACCTGGCTCACAGTGAGGTTCAGATTCACTGTCTGAGCTGAACACAACACACAAAACAAAGAGAGAGAGAGAGAGAGAGAGAGAGAGAGGGAGAGAGAGAAATATAAGAATGAACCACAATAAAAAAAAACATGTAAATTATACCCTTGAGCTGAACTTCCATGTGACATGCAAAACTATTTTACCCTAATTTTCATTCTGAAGCCATTCCACTAGTCTTTCACTGGCTGTCAGTCTGGCTTCAGTCTGTCTGAGATCCACTCTATGCTCCTCGACTGTCTTCTCACTGGCTCTCAGTCTGGTCTCCATGGCCTCTATTTGTGTCTTAGTGTATCTAAGCTCCACTCTCAGCTCTGCCATCAGTGCACTCATCTCTCTCAGCAGAGTGTGGAAGTCAGGCTGGTAGGTTTGTTGGGTGGCAGCAGTTTTGTCTTGGAGATCTTTACCAACTCCTGCGACCACAACTAGTCCAGACCACAGCAACAACAGCACAGCGGCGGGAGTCTTCATGCTCAACACACACAGATTTCACCCCTATTGTAAAATGTGCAACACACACACACATATTAGTACAACCTAAAAAATCATCTAAAGCATGGCTATATCAGCATGTATACATTATTGACATTTCTGAAATATTCTCCACAGTGTGAAGTAATGTTTAAGATCACTACAGAACACAACTGTTATGCTGTGGTGTTTAGGTTAAGTTTCTGAAATATTCTCCACAGTGTGAAGTAATGTTTAAGATCACTACAGAACACAACTGTTATACTGTGATGTTTAGGTTAAGTTTCTGTGAGGAGCAGTGGCCTTACCTAATCTCAGCGAAAGATGCAGATTATCTGATCTGGTCCTCTGTCCCCCTGAAGAAAGTGTCACCTCATCCAGCACAGCGATGCTTTTAAGAGCAGAGGCTGGAGGGAACACTACCACTGCCCACCAATCAGAGCCTTCATAGACTGAACACACAAACGCCTATCTGGATCAGATCACTTCTACAACTGGTAATACTAGTTCTTCATACTTCTACAGACAGGCTGTCACAACTCCATGACCACTTTTGCACTCATCTGTGATGCTGTGATGATTTTTGTTAGGCCTGTGTCTCTCAAGAGGTCAAACAGAACAGGACAAAGTGGTACAGCAACCACAGTGCTAATCAAGGGCGTAACGGAAACAAAGCTGATTTTACCAGCAATTCTATTTCGTTTTTAATTTGTGTGGCATTGTTTACTGTAGTTTTGATCTAGTTTTCATGTTTTTGAAAACTTGTATTTCTAACAAAATGATTTTCTCACAGCTAGTTTTAGTTTAGTTTTCGTTAACTGTAATATTTCTTCTCACAGATGAGCAGCCTGTGCTTTTAGAGATGTTAAAACTATAATCAAAATCATAACCCCACTCCCAGTAAAGGCCCGGGCTTATTTGTTTATTTACTGAATTCACCTGGAGACCCACCTACAAGAAGAGGCTGGTATTTATTCAACACTAAGCCCTGTTACATCAGCGAAACACTTTTAGACAAGCTTGAACAAAACCTGTCAGAGAAAACCAACATTATTTTTTTAAGTTGATATGATCAAAAGAGCCGATATTGATGTTATAAGAGATTGGAGGACATTATTAGAGAGTCAGCATTTAATGTAAGTTCAGGTATAATGCATCCGTTGCGTTTTTTTGTCCAAAATGAAGGGTTCATCTTGCTGTCCTCTTGTATTTGTGAATGACTTTAAGGAACCCTATTTTTCAGTGTGATTTGAGTGGGTAAAGAATGGT
Organism: Clupea harengus; assembly: GCF_900700415.2. Taxonomy (NCBI): domain Eukaryota; kingdom Metazoa; phylum Chordata; class Actinopteri; order Clupeiformes; family Clupeidae; genus Clupea; species Clupea harengus. The sequence continues at coordinate 21,279,561 of NC_045164.1, read as the reverse complement.
GCCATGGGGCCTGTCACTCCCTGTGTGAAAGGGCATTTAAGAGTGATAAAAGGCTTATCGAGCTTTACCGTATATTTGAAACCATAGAGTGGGAAAGCTTCCAACTACCTGAAGAATGTTCTTCCTGTTCACTGCTGTCAGTATGAACATCAGAACATATTTTAGCAGAAGGAAGTGCACATAGTGCCAAGTGTGTTCCTGGCAATGAGAGGTGAGAGTTGATAATATTGTATTTCTGTGAAGAGAGCAGTCAGTTATCTTCATATCATGACTGGTATTTAGGACAAATTCCTCTTGAACTTGAATGGACTGACTGATCTGGGGTGATTTCAGACAAAAGGAAGTTCAGATTATGCAAGAAAATGTGTGTGTGTATGTGTGTTTGTTTTGGTGTATGTGTTTGTGTTTGTGTGTGTGTGTGTGTGTGTGTTTGACTGTAAGTAGAGATTTTGTATTCAAGAACGATCACAAATATTATAGCAAGTATTAACTCAAATGGGAAAGGAGAAATAAGAAGGACACCAGTGAACTGATACAAATATATCTGAATAAGTAATGAAAATGCATTTGATATACTTAAAACAATCATATTATGAAGTAGTTCCCAGAGCTACAAAGTTATTGGCAAAGAGAATACGGAAAAAACAGATTTCACAATCAGTTTATAAAATTTTGTTCACAGGAACAGGACAAACGTATAACAAATTGGATGAAATTGATGCTGCATTTCCAAACATACTACAGGAAGCTGTACTCCCAAACAAAACAAGATTGTAAGGAGAATATAAAAACATTTTTAATCTCATTGGACCTGCCCTCAATCGGTGACTATCAAAATGGCTGTTTAACCTCAGTGATCTCAAGGAAAGAACTAGAGGATGCGTTGCATACATTAAAAAATAATAAAAGCCCAGGGACGGACGGCCTGCCCACGGAATGGTACAAAACATTTGGAGAACACCTGATTCCAGTTCTCTTAAGATCTTTCAACTGGACTCTTGAGGAAGGCTCGATCCCCCCTTCATGGAATGAGGCAATTATTTCTGTCATCCCAAAAGAGGGAAAGGATAAAATGTTGTGTAGCTCCTACAGGCCAATCTCAATTCTAAATCAGGATTATAAACTTTATTCATCTATTATATCGAAGAGATTAGATTCCTTTATTCCTGATCTGATTGACAATGACCAAACAGGATTTGTTAGAGGGTGCCAAACGCAAGATAATATCAGGCGACCACTTCATATAATATACAATATTAGAGAAAGTAAAATGGGTGCAGCATTAATAAGTCTTGATGCCGAGAAAGCTTTTGATTATGTCAGTTGGGAATATCTGTTTTTGGTCCTGGAAAGGTTTGGCTTCACTAAAAATTCAATTGATTTTCTCACAGCTATTTTTAGTTTAGTTTTCGTTAACTGTAATATTTCTTCTCACAGATGAGCAGCCTGTGCTTTTAGAGATGTTAAAACTATAATCAAAATCATAACCCCACTCCCAGTAAAGGCCCAGGCTTATTTGTTTATTTACTGAATTCACCTGGAGACCCACCTACAAGAAGAGGCTGGTATTTATTCAACACTAAGCCCTGTTACATCAGCGAAACACTTTTAGACAAGCTTGAACAAAACCTGTCAGAGAAAACCAACACTAATTTTTAAAGTTGATATGATCAAAAGAGCCGATATTGATGTAATAAGAGATTAGAGTACATTATTAGAGAGTCAGCATTTAATGTAAGTTCAGGTATAATGCATCCGTTGCGTTTTTTTGTCCAAAATTAAGGGTTCATCTTGCTGTCCTCTTGTATTTGTGAATGACTTTAAGGAACCTTATTTTTCAGTGTGTGATTTGAGTGGGTAAAGAATGGTGCCATGGGGCCTGTCACTCCCTGTGTGAAAGGGCATTTAAGAGTGATAAAAGGCTTAGCCAGCTTTACCGTATCTTTGAAACCATAGAGTGGGAAAGCTTCCAACTACCTGAAGAATGTTCTTCCTGTTCACTGTCAGTATGAACATCAGAACATATTTTAGCAGAAGGAAGTGCACATAGTGCCAAGTGTGTTCCTGGCAATGAGAGGTGAGAGTTGATAATATTGTATTTCTGTGAAGAGAGCAGTCAGTTATCTTCATATCATGACTGGTATTTAGGACAAATTCCTCTTAAACCTGCATGGACTGACTGATCTGGGGTGAGACAAGGAAGTTCAGAGCACGGAAGAAAATGTGTGTGTATGTGTGTTTGTTTTGGTGTATGTGTATGTGTTTGTGTGTGTGTGTGTGTGTGTGTGTTTGACTGTGAGTCGAGATTTTGTATTCAAGAACGATCACAAATATTATAACAAGTATTAACTCAAATGGGAAAGGAGAAATAAGAAGGAAACCAGTGAACTGATACAAATATATCTAAATAAGTAATGAAAATGCATTTGATAATGTACCTAACGATATTGATTATGTACAGTACACAGACAAAGCCTTTGGAGGTAGGTTTCATAACTAGTGCCTGCAAGTAGGTAGGTTTCATTACTAGTGCCTGTAAATGCATGTTAACATACTAACAGTGTATAAAAGTCCTTTGACATTCAGCACAACAATTGGTAGATAACAATGCAAAAAAACCTGATTCCCCAGGATACGTACAGATCATTCAATTCTGTAATCTGATTAACCAATCAAAACGACAGAGTTTAACTAAGCGCAAACTGTAAACACAGATCCAGCAAATAAAGAGAATGAACCCTGACTTTATGTCACACTAAAAGTCTTGCCCAGATGCACCCAGTGACCTTGTAGGAAACAATTCCTGGTGGTAGAAATTCTAGAATATTACAGATTAGAATATATATATATTAGAATATTAGACTGACCTTTTGTACAAATGTTCTATTTTATGAGGACTTTTTTGAGGACGTGTTTCTTGTGTATTGGTGATCCTGGTGAAAGGTTGTTGATATTTAAGATCAACAGATTACTACTCAAGTAACATGTTGATTGGCTTGGATAGAGTATGGCTCAGTCTGAGACACTTTGTTTGTTTCCCATTTCTAGAGCCAGGACTGTGTACAAACACCTGCTGGAGGTGGGAGATTTAATTTATGTGAAGAGAGCAGTCAGTTATCTTCATATCATGACTGGTATTTAGGACAAATTCCTCTTGAACCTGCATGGATTGACTGATCCGGGGTGATTTCAGACACAAGGAAGTTCACAGCACGCAAGAAAATGTGTGTGTGTGTGTTTGTGTGTGTGTGTGTGTGTGGGTGTGTATGTGTGTGTGTGATGACAAATATTATAACAAGTATTAACTCAAATGGGAAAGGAGAAATAAGACGGACACCAGCGAGTGTGATGAAGTGATGAAAATGCATTTCATAATGTACTTAACAATATTTATTGAATACTATCACTTCTTCCACATTTACTGCAAACTGACACTTTTCAAAATCAGAATTACATCCCCAATGTAATCAGTGGTTTATGTATAAAAGCTGTTATATACTTTCAGTCAGAGGTGGTTATTTCACCATTTTGGCCATGTGGTTGTAGGTGCTTGTTCATGTTGAGCCAGAAATGGAGGAAAAACAGAGAGATGACACACACACACACACACACCACACCCCCACACACACACACACACACACACATACACACACACACACATACACTCACACATACAAACACACATGTGGGCACGCACACACGCGCGCACACACACACACACACACACACATTTTGTCATAATTACACCATAAGATAATGAACAGCTGTAGTGAAGATTAAAGGAATATTATAATGAAAAACCAGAGATCATAAAAAAGTGTCCAAATCCATGCAGACTCGCTTTTGGAGGGCTTCATTACCCACCACCCTCTTGGTTTGGGATGAAACTCAATGTGAACAGATAAACTGAGTCAGAGTGCGTAGGGGACGTAGGGGCTGGTTTGGGAACTCACTATAGATCCGCCATGTTTACTCTTCTGCAAACTCCCCCACTCATTGTCCGCGCACTGATCTGAGTGGGATTTGTCTCCATTCTGTCTGTTTCTCACTGCTAGCGTCACTCCACACCCAACATAACTTCTACATCAGTCTACTGCTTCCCTCACATGAGGAAGAGCAGGTGGCCAGAGAAGGTGGTCTCGTGGGCCGAGCTGCAATGGACCCATGCTTTGGGCCACAGCTTCACATAGACCACGTCTCCCACCTCCAGCAGCAGAGAAGCTCCATTAGAGGAGCTAACAACTTTGCTTGGCTGATGACTGTAAGCAACGACAACCCTTTCTTCATTCTTATAGAGAGAGACTCCTGCACCTATAGATGCATGACCAACTCCATACACAAATACAGAAAAGTGGTAGACACCTCTGACTGGAGCCGTGAAGACACCTACAGTAGAGGGAAAATAGAAAAATAATTATACAAAATATCAATGATGTAAGCATGACAGTAGTATGATTCCTAGAGTTTGAATCAAAGATGTGTCTTTACAGTCATACCTGTATTGGGGTTGTAGGCGTTTCCAGTGTTGGTGATGACATGTCTGTAGATCAGTGTGGGTGGCTTACTATAGGGACCAAAATTCTCACCTCTACTAGATGTTATCAGTGAAGCAGAGAAAGACACCCTGCTCTTCTCTCTCTCCCTCCTCAGCTCCTCCACCTGGCTCCCTGTGAGGTTCACACTGCCTCCTACAGCTCTCACAGCTGCTGCTTGCTCCTCCTGTTTCTCCTTCAGCTCCTTAATAGCAGCTTCTGCTTTCTTCTCACTGGCTCTCAATCTGGTCTCCAATGTCTCTGCTTTATTCTCACTGGCTCTCAGCCTGGTCTCCGTGATCTCTGCATTATTCTCACTGGCTCTCAGTCTGGTCTCCATGGCCTCTATTTGTGCCTTAGTGTATCTAAGCTCCACTCTCTGCTCTGCCATCAGTACACTCATCTCTCTCAGTACAGTGTGGAAGTCAGGCTGGTAGATTTGTTGAGTGTAGGATGTGTCAGCAGTTTTGACATGGAGATCTTTACCAACTCCTGCAACCACAACTAGACCAGACCACAGCAACAGCAGCACAGCGCCGGGAGTCTTCATGCTCAACACACAGCTTTATAAACTAAATGTGTAACAAACACACACCCACATAGACACACACACACACACACACACACACACATATTAGGAAAAACTAAAAAATCATCTAAAGCATGGTTATATCAGCATGTATACATTAGTGACAATTCTGAAATATTCTCCTCAGTGTGAAGTAATGTTTAAGATCACTACAGAACACCACTGTTATACTGTGATGTTTAGGTTAAGTTTCTGTGAGGAGCAGTGGCCTTACCTAATCTCAGCGAAAGATGCAGGTGATATTCTAGTCCTCTGTCCCCCTGAAGAAAGTGTCACCTCATCCAGCACAGCAATGCTTTTAAGAGCAGAGGATGGAGGGAACACTACCACTGCTCACCAATCAGAGCCTTCGTACACTGAACACACAAACGCCTGTCTGGATCAGATCACTTCTACAACTGGTTATACTGGTTCTTCATACTTCTACAGACAGGCTGTCACAACTCCATGACCACTTTTGCATTCATCTGTGATGCTGTGATGATTTTTGTTAGGCCTGTGTCTCTCAAGAGGTCAAACAGAACAGGACAAAGTGGTACAGCAACCAGAGTGCTAATCAAGGGGGTGACGCAAACAAAGCTGATTTAACCAGCAATTTTATTTCGTTAACTGTAATATTTCTGCTCACAGATGAGCAGCCTGTGCTTTTAGAGATGTTAAAACTATAATCAAAATCATAACCCCACTCCCAGTAAAGGCCCGGGCTTATTTGTTTATTTACTGAATTCACCTGGAGACCCACCTACAAGAAGAGGCTGGTATTTATTCAACACTTAGCCCTGTTACATCAGTAAAACACTTTTAGACAAGCTTGAACAAAACCTGTCAGAGAAAACCAACACTCATTTTTAAAGTTGATATGATCAAAAGAGCCGATGTTGATGTTATAAGAGATTAGAGGACATTATTAGAGAGTCAGCATTTAATGTAAGTTCAGGTATAATGTATCCGTTGCGTTTTTTTGTCCAAAATTGAGTGTTCATCTTGCTGTCCTCTTGTATTTGTGAATGACTTTAAGGAACCTTATTTTTCAGTGTGTGATTTGAGTGGGTAAATGATGGTGCCATGGGCCCTGTCACTCCCTGTGTGAAAGGCATTTACGAGTGATAAAAGGCTTAGCCAGCTTTACCGTATATTTGAAACCAGGGGCGGCTTGTCCATAAGGGCGATTGGGGGGACGCACTGCCCTAGCAATATCCTTGTAAGTCGCGTAAATGACGACATGTAAATTTAAATGTAATAGTTTTTTTTCTGTCGGATTCTACCACTAGACCGTCTGATCTGCCTCTGTATGTCATTGTCGAATCAGGTAACAGTCATTCAGTCAGCTTAAAGTCGTGCTTCAAATTGCCCCGCCCCTTCTGGGGCGATTTGGGGCGAAATGAAAATCGCCCCAGACCTCTCCCATTGACTCCCATGTTAAATCCATTTTTTTCATTCTCTATGGCTTCCGGGAGGGCTTGCCCCTCCATGTCGTGTCATAAGTAATGGACGTAAAAGCCTATACGAACGTCATACAGCTTTCGACAGAGGCATATTCTGTCAAGATGGCGCCTGTTCAGTGCAACAACTCGATTCGCTCTTTGACAGAAGCTATTTTTTTGTCGGCGTATTAATGAAGATAAATTGACAACAAAACAATTAGGACTTCCTAGACCAAATGTATTTATTCAACAGGGTTCTACAAAGGGAGTGAAATCCTACATTTAAGAATTGGAACGAAAGAAAATCGTGGTCGTGA